>NC_053116.1:3005817-3309567 GCF_010015445.1 Perca fluviatilis
TACATAATCGGCATCGGCCAATATCAAGCCGATTAATAGGCAGGCGCATCTGCGGGCAGCCTGGTGGTGTTGTTGTTGTTGTTGTTGTGGAACACTTGTTCGACACACGCTGCCAGCAGAGTGAGCAGACCTCATCCAGTGCCTAAGGAAGGAGCTGTTGTAAAGTTGTTTCCCCCCCCTTAATTAGGTTTTGTCCATTTGGCTTTGTCTGTCAACAAACAAAACAAAAATACATGTTTCAGGACAGTTTTTGGGAAGATGATAGAAACTTTTTAGCCTCGTATCACTTACAATGCACTGAATTATTAGCTGATTTATAAAACAAATGTTAGATTTTATATGTATACCTATCTACAAAATGACTTGAAGAAGATACTATACAAAAATACTAACTTAACCTTGTATTTTCCCCCTTTTTTAGTCATTAAGTCTGATGGCTGAAAAGAAAACCACCCCCTTATGGCAGCGCTTCACCCAGCCAACACCAAAACAAAGAAATGCTGCTGGTTGCTACTGTGTGTCAGCACTACTATTGTTAAAATGGTCAATTTATTTTATTGTTCTCAGCTGTTTGATAAATGCTGCTAAGTGCACTAAACTTTATCTTTTAATTGAAAAGTTTATTTGACAAAGTTAAATTTATTTTCTTTCTTTCTTCTTACCCATTTTGTTTATTTATACAATATATGTTTTTACATTATACATGTTTAATGTAAGTATACAAGTGCAGATTGGTGTTCAAGTGTTCAATAAATGTTTTTGTTGAGAAATTTTGTTTTTATCTTAAGTACTTATTAGTGTTAAATTTTATCTTTCAAATAGAGGTTAAAAACAAGCAAATATCGGCCAAAAATAATCAGCAGCATATATCGGCCATCGGCCGACCCTGATTTCAAAAGATCGGCATCAGCCTGAGAAAACCCATATCGGTCGACCTCTACTAGTAGCGCTGCCCTACTGCAGCTCAGCAGCCAATGGGAACTCATGACACTCACCCATTCAAGACGACGCTGAACTTAAGCCCCTTTCCGACCGGAGGCATTTTTGCAGTTCCTAGAACATAACATCCCTAGAACCATTTTTTTCTCCTGTTCCGACTGGACCAATTTGGGGATTTTTAAGTTTCTCTGACCACAGTTCCTGTAACTCTTTCAGCTCCTACTTCAGGATTGGGTCCTTTCCCTTTTCTCATAGTGGTGGTTAGATGGCTGTGTTATAATAACAAAAGGTCAGTTCCAATGGCCACTTGGCCAGTGTGAATGCAAATGTGAAAACCGGTTTTGGGGGAAGATTAGTTATGGTGCGTTCTTTTTGTCCACCGAAGTTGTTTTACGAGTTGTTTTCTGGAGTTACGACCCGGAAGTTGCAAAAAGAACGCCCCCGAGGTCGTATTTACGACTCGTCAAGTCGTCTGAACTCAGAGGACCCCGAGCTCACTTTCAAAGATGGCTACGTCGTGCATCACACGTAGTAAACATTGAGGTTATCTACAATTTTAAGCACTTTTGTCTTTGTTGTAACCAAATGAAGAAGTCGTACACATAGCACTGTATACTGCTACCTATAGGCATGTCGCTACAGTCTTATTAAGAGTTAAATACCACCTGATTAGTTATTTTGTAGCTTGTGCAGCTGAAATTGGCTAGAGACGCTCGGTTGCTATATGACAACAATGGCTTTAAGCAGAGTCTTGAGCAGAAAGCAGAGCAGTAGCCTAACGTTAACGTTAATCAAAACGTAATTTTCATGTATCAAACTGTGAAATATATGTGTGTAATATGTCAATAACTGGGTGAATAGAATCCTAAATGTTACTAAAAATGTTACAAAAATCCATCTTTTCTCCGACTCGTAGTATTGTGTGACAAAAAGAATGCAACAACCCGCGGTTATTCGTTTTTCGACACGGATGTGACATCACGCTCGAGCTACTAGTCGCGATTACAAGACAAAAAGAACGCACCATTAGTTGAACTGTTTAGAAGTGGACTGTTCCTATAACTACGTTCCTGTAACTACTTGGTCGGAAAGAGACATAGTGGTGGTTAGATGGCTGTGTTATAATAACAAAAGGTCAGTTCCTATGGCCACTTGGCCAGTGCGAATGCAACTGGCAAAACCAGTTTTGGGGGAGAATAGTTAGTAGTATTTGTGGTCTACATTAGGCCTGTAGCGACGCGTCGATGACGTCGACATCAAAATTACGTCAAATGGAGTTGGCATACCACACCAGCAATGTGGGAGCATCTGAAACGGAGGCACCCCATTGTCACTCGTGAAGGAGACAATAACAACTAAGTAATAACGTTGACTAAATTAAATTAATGTTTGTGTAGTGTGTTGTGTAGCTTGAGCTTTGCGCACTTCAGTGGTGCTAGCTAACTATCTTAGCTCTCCGTGAAGTTTGTTCGTGCTAGCTTAGTAGCTAACGTTAACGTTAGCTAGCTACTGGTGCCTAGACAGCTGTGTTTAGCTAACGTTAGTTATCATCTAATGTTGGCTTGAATGGTAGCTAGATTACGACTGCAGAAGACAGCTATCTATAGTAGCTAACGTTAGCTACTAACCTAGCACGAACAAACTGCACAGAGAGCTAAGATGCGGTGGTTAGCCTAGCACCACCAAAGTGCACAGCTGCTAGATCTAGCTAACGGTAGCAAACAGATTGCAGTAGCTTTTGTTGGGACTGTAAAACTTTTTATATTGTGTTAAACACTCTCAGGAATGTCTATACTGTGCACTGCACAGTGTTTTTTTTGCACTACAACTTTTGAATTTTTTTAACAAGAGTTATGTTGGTACTGTAAAAGAGTAAACAGGCTGGCCTTTAATTTTCTATAACAGTAAAATAATTTTATTTATTTTATTTTGTGTAAAGCAGAAGAGTTTTTGCTGTTTAATAAAGTATATTATTAAGAATTCTTTGGGGTTTATTTGAGAGAGATTATGTTTTTTATTAATCGAGCAACAGAAAAAAATTATATTAATCGTCCAATTAGTCGTTAGATTAGTCGACTAATCGATAAAATAATCGCCCGATTAATTGTTTAATAAATAATCGCCTCCCTGCTTATGGAGCGTCCTTTTCGGCCGCCTCCCGGCGGGTCCCCAGCGGGCCGCCTCGCGGGCGCCTCCCGGCTTATGGAGCGACCTTTTCGGCCGCCTCCCGGCGTCCTTTCCCGGAGAAAATAATGTGACATTTACACGTAAAAAACGAGAAAAACGTCTCCGTGAACACGTATCAATAGATTAAGAATAACTTGGACATTTACACGAACTGCCGTGAGACCGGGTTGCTGTAATAACAGAATGAACGGATGATACGGTTGTATGTTACATTTTAACATTAAATTCTATGAGGAGAACTATGAAGAAAGTCCTTCCCGCCCATTTATTTGTGTCATAAATTGTAACAGTTTTCCTCCTAAAATATGTATCTGTGTGTCCTCGCTTTATACAATAGTTCTGTCCATCCTTATTCTCTTTCTTTTCTTACATCACGTCATCTAAAAAAGTGCGGCGAAAAGATGTCCTCGTGTTTCCAACATTGTGAAGTGAACGCTCTGTTCTCAGAGATCTCTCCACTGCTCTCAGAATCAGCTCTCCGGTCAATGACATTTCCTTTATAGAGTCAGATCCCAGCAGGAGTTCTCTCAGGACACATCTAGTGTCTGGTCTACACCACACTATCTACTTTACAAAGAGACAACCATTTCACACAGCAAGCATTTGGTGCGACAGCGGCCGAAAGCTGGCTCCAGCCACTAACGTTATATGATAGGAGAACACTGACCTGAACATGGCTGCTATCAGAGTCCCAGTCTGCTGCTGGTCTTCTGGGGACCTCGTTGCTCCGCTGCTCCTGGTTCTGGTTGTCCTCCTCCATTCCTCTCTGGTCCTGAAATCCAGCAGATCTCCACTGGGACTGCTGGACACTGCGGCTCTCCTTCTTCTTCTCTTATTTAATGGAGGATTGCAAACAACTTGTCGGTGCCTACCGCCGCCTAGGGTACAGGAGTGGTTAACATCATGTTATTTTACACTGATCTCATCCTACCTTGTTACTATCGTACTGTACACTTTCTGTCCAAAATATGAAGTTTAAAAAGCTTTTTCCATCCAGATACTTCTTTATGTCTTGCAATTTAACTTGGTTGCTAAGAGTTGCATGTTGTGTAATTTGTGTATTTAGCATGCTTAGCTTATAAACAGGGAAAATAAAAGAAATAAAGATGTTTTTTTTTTAATTAATATGAATTGAAAACAATAATATAACAAATTTCACAACCCCGCCCCCCCACCTCCCCCCACAGAGGAAAAAAAAGCAATTACATGAGTCCAAAAAGTTTTTAATTTGGCATTTCCACACTGTTCAGACACAGAGAGAGAGAAAAACGAGAGAGAGGGAGAGATATTTTTACAAAAACACTTTATTTACATATTTATAATTTGTACAATTTCACACTGAAATAAAGTGCTAATGCATTCATATCTCAGTATTTAAAATATATATATATATATAATCAGGTAAAAACTTGTGCAAAAACCAACTCTTCATCAACAGCAGAACCAACAATATCATTAAAACACCAACGCTGTTTAAAAGTACCAATGTCTCCAATGTGTTTCTACAAGCTGAACTCTAACCAGAGACTGGCCCCTATGTTACAGAATGTGTGTGTGTGTGTGTGTGTGTGTGTGTGTGTGTGTGTGTGTGTGTGTGTGTGTGTGTGTGTGTGTGTGTGTGTGTGTGTGTGTGTATAATAATCTGATGCATTTTGTAATAAAAACCTGAACCCAGTATGTAATAATATATCTAATAAATGTCTCTGCTTTTTGTTATAAATTATTACATGACGCTGAGATTTTTTTAACAAAATTAATTTATGAATTCTAGCGTGAATCATAGTGACTCAAAAATAATTATGAAAATGTTGTTCCGTAGATTAGTATTACCTTTCATTGGTCAAAACACGTCAATAAATTATTATTTAACCCTTGTGTTGTCTTCACCGTCGGCCATGAACTTGTCATTTTCTTTTCATGGAACTTTTTCCGATGTTTTTGTTGTTTTAAAAACGTTTTTGTACCTCTTTTCAATGCTTTTTTTTATTCATTGTAAATACACAGAATTTAAATAACATTATACCTCATTTTTGAGTTTGAAAAAAATATTATTTTGACTAATAGAATAGTTAAAGGGATACTTCACCGATTTAGCATTAAGCTTTGTATCAGTAGTATTTTTGAATGGCCGTGCTTCCCTCCCTCATGTCCCCCTGAGATGAGAGATATCTGTTTTGTGTGTCTGGAAAAAAATCTCCAATGACGCAAAATGACAATTTTTGCGTCATCGGAGGGCTTTTTGCCCAGAGGCTATGGACTACAGCCAGTACTAGGATAGGGTGACCAGAGTTCCCGGAACTAAAACCGGGACACTTTGCACGTGACCGTAGTCTTCGTGCACGCTTTTTAACGTGAACGTGAACATGTGCCAGCCCAGGTCAGACATAAAGAGACAGATTAGACACAATTTTGCCAACAGCACACGTAGGCCTACTGCTCACAACATAATGGGGTATCTCAGTTTAATATTCATGAATTTTCTTGGTATGTAACCTACATATCTAAGAAATATTAAAAGACATTGCGTGAGTTTTGTGGGGGACCAACTTTATGTTTCAGAATTAAAGCATTCTTTTGGAAAATGCACCCACTGAACTTGTGAAAAGGTATTTTTCATTGCATGGCACTAAACCAATTATTTGGAACCATGGTGCCACAAGCTTGAACTAAAGTTATGGTAACACTTTACGGGAAGGGTACATGAATTATGAATTCATGCATGAATTAATTCATGATTTGTGCATTACTTCATTCCTTTATATTTTATGAATCATCAGGAATTGACATGAGTTCAATAACCTGTTTTGCCTTACATCACTTTAATTATTTGGAATGGTTTTGTATAGGAGTGCAACAGATCACAAAACTCACAGTTGGATCGGATCACGGTTATGAGTCACAAATTGGATACATTTTTGGTCAGCACAAAAAAGGGGGGAATTTAAATTATTTATTAAAAATGTAATAATCACTTTTAACAATAACTTCTTTCACCAGTAAATTGCTGTTAAACGACGAATGAGAAAAGGGTATTTTACAATAACTATGAATGCACCACGAGTTTTACCAGTTTTAAGTAAACGCAACATTTATTCACGTCTGTGTTGTTATTCCGTTGTGTTGTCTTTTAGCTCATAGCTTTAGCGGCAGACTGTTGTATGTCCCGCTCTACAATACAGGCACACTTTTACACCATTTAGCTGTCAGCATTTTAACCGTTTAACTAGAACAATTTCATAGTGGTTGGTGTAAACCGGGACATTTTAGCATCCCGACAGGCTTTTGTCGGTATTCGGGACAAACAACTTAAAACCGGGACGTCTGGTCACCCTATAGTAGGAGCTACTTCCGCATGTTTTCAACCCGCCCTTAGGGGGTTGGACTATCATCTTTCTCTGAAGATTGCCAAAGCAAAACGAGCGTCAGCCATCTTGAATCCTAGCTAAAAAGTCAAGTCTCTCAGCAGCACAATTATGTGCATTCAAACTACCGCACACGTGTACCACTGGGATACACTGGTACAGATCGGAGAATATGCAGGACACTTTAACAGACGGAATACTCAACACACTACGTGAGCTTCGCCCGCCTGCTATGGAGACCAGCAGTGTTGCTTGATGCAACTGGCCGTTAAAGGGACATCATCAGCCATCAACGTTGAACGAGTGTCGGTGGAAAGCTAACGCTAGCCGGCCACCTGTTCCATCAATCCTGCTTGCAAGTGTCCACTCATTAGACAACAAACTGGACTACATCCAACTTCAACAAAACTCCCAACGCGAGTTCAGAGACTGCTGTGTTTTTGTTGTTGGGGAAACATGGCTGAACAGTGCATCGGACTCCGCTATCCAGCTACCAGGCCTGCTAGCCTGGATGCTGCTCTGTCGCCCGGTAAGATTCATTGAGGTTGGCTGTGTTAACACAGACTGATGCAGAAATGGGGTGCTTGTATCCAACTAACTGCTAACTGCTGGTGGAGTTTGTGACTGTTAAGTGCCGACCATTCTACATTCCACGCAAATTCACGGCTGTGTTTATACTCGACTGTTTACAGCCCACCAAGCGCTAATGCTAGTTATGTGTTAGCTGAACTTTACGGAGCATATAATGTGTGTGCACTAAATGTAGCCTGTTTCGTATGTCGCTTTTATATAATGTCATTTTTATATATTTTAAATTTGTAACACCACTTGAGCCACGGTGAAACGTTGTTGCATGTATATGGTTGAAATGACAATAAAACACACTTGAGTTGAATGCCTCACTGTCTGTCTGTAAACGGTAGGGGTGGCTTGGGAGTGGACTCCGAGCAGTGAAGCAAGTGCATTCTGGGATTTGGTGTCTTTCATCCACATTTTTTCACATTTATACTACATAAGTGACCCAATTTAAAGATATATTAAGCTTTCCAGCGGTGAAATATCCCTTTAAAGAGCCAATACATGGGCTGTTACATTTTGTAAACCTGCTATTATGATGTTACTGGAAGAAATACATTATAACATTGGATCCGAGCGAAGCAACATTGTGTCCATGTAGATAATTCTATTTTCCCCTTTTACAGGGGCACAACAAGGACACCATGAAGACTCCAGAGACGGTCACTCCATGCAGATTCATTTGTTACATTTTAACAAACAAACCGAGCTGCCTCGGACACACACATGAACTGGTGATATTTTTACTTCTAACAGTCCTCTCATCTTCCTTTTCTTAAGTACGCCTAGGTTGTTGTGACCCAGACAATAACTACTAACGTACGTGCTAGTCAACAGATGGTTTACTTCAAATGATTTCACTTTATTTCGTCCTGGAGGCTACTCAGCATGTCCTGGTGTACCACACCGGCAGGGCATGAAATTAACACCCCCCCACCCGCCAAACTGCGGTTTCAATACGGTCGGCTCTCGCAGCGGGCGGGGCTGTTGCTCCTTTTCCCCCGCGACTGGACGCACGCACGCACACCGAAAACACACACACACACACACACACACACACACACACACACACACACGGTGGATGCAGGAAAAAGAAAAAGATGAGACGACACGATGACCTAAATTGAGGACAGCCAGGGCTGGACTGGCCATCTGGCACACCGGGCATTTTCCCGGTGGGCCGACGCACTTTTGGGCCGAATCGGCGATATAAATAGCCCTTTTTGTATTTTTTGGCCCATAAAGAACTCACAGCGGCCCATTGGTAATTTTTTTTTATTGCCACTGGCCTGACCCAATCAAATCCAGGAAACTCCTTCCCCACTTCGGGCCACAAATTTACGAATCCCACTATGGCCACGCCTCCCGGCCCTGAGACACGAGCTGTAATATTATGCTGAAAGTTTAGCATTCACGTTAAAATGGACAAACGACCACCAAAGGGCAAGGGAGGTGCAGAGAAATGACAGGAGAAAAAGATTAAGAATCTACAGGCGGATTCCTCAAAATATCTGACATGTTTGGGCCTGTATTAGCTGCTTCAACATCAGCATTACCTGAAGCCGAGGAGGAGGAGAGGTGGCTGGCTATACAGAGAAGCAGAAACAGTATCATAACAGGGAAGAAGCTGAGGAGGAGGAGAGTGACCATGACAGGGCCATGGGAGCGAGTGAGGAAAAGATGGAAGAGAGAGTAGATGACGATGTGGTAAGGAGTAGGCAAATTAAAGGGATACTTCACCGATTTAGCATTCAGCTTTGTATCAGTAGAAACCCGATAGTATTTCTGAATGACCGTGCCTCCCTCCCTCATGTCCCCCTGAGACGAGAGATCTCTGCATTTGGGGCCTGGAAAAAATCTTCCGATGACGTAAAATGACGATTTTTGCGTCATTGGAAGATTTTTGGGCCAGAGGCAAAGGACTACAGCCAGTAGTAGGATCTACTTCCGCATGTTTTCAACACGCCCACAGGGGGTTGGACTGCCGAGTCTGGCCGAGGTATTCCGAATGAAAACGACTGTCAGCCATCTTGAATCTTCGCTAAACAGGCTTTCGGTTTTCAGCAGAAAACATTTACAACAATTATCTGCATTCAAACTACGGGCCCGTGACGTAACCACCGGGATACACCGGGACAGACGTAGAATATGGAGGAAACGTTATTACAGACGGAATACTCGGCACACTATGTGAGCTTCGCCTGCACGGAGACCAGCGGTGTCGCTCAATGCCGCTAGCCGGCTAGGGGACATCCTCATCGGCTAGGTGGAAAACTAACGCTGTGCTGTCCACCTGTCCCAGCCATCCTGTTGCAAGTGTCTGCTCATTAAACAACAAGCTGGACTACATCCTCCTTCAACGAAACTCCCAACGTGAGTTCAGTGACTGCTGTGTTTTTGTTGTTGTGGAAACATGCCTGAACAACAGTGTACCGGAACCGGGACTATCCAGCTACCAGGCTGCTCTCGCCGGCCCGTGGAGGTGGACTGGTGTAGAAATAAAATCCAACTAGCTACTGCTAACTGCTGATGGAGCTTGTGACTGTTAAATGCCGACCATTCGACATTCCACGCTAATTCACGGCTGTGTTTATACTCTGTGTTTAGCTACACCAATGCTAGTATGCGTTAGCTGAACTTTACGGATCCTGCTTGCAAGTGTCCGCTCATTTAGACCACAAACTGGACTACATCCAACTTCAACGACACTCCCAACGTGAGTTCAGAGACTTTGTGTTTTTGTTGTGGAAACATGCCTGAATAGTGTACCGGACTGTCCAGCTACCAGGCCTGCTAGCCCTCCGAGCTAGAGATGCTCTGTCGCCGGGTAAAAGAGTGGTGCAGAAATGTGGTGATTTGTATCCATTTAACTGCTAACTGCTGGTGGAGTTTGTGACTGTTAAATGCCGACCATTCTACATTACACACTAATTCACGGCTGTGTTTATGCTCGGTGTTTACAGCCCACCAAGCGCTAATGCTATTATGCGTTAGCTGAACTTTACGGAGCCTATACAGTGTGTGTACTAAATGTAGCCTGTTTCGTATGTCGTTTTTATATAATTTCGTTTTTATATATGTTAAATGTGTAACACCACTTGAGTCACGATGAAACGTTGTTTCGTGTATATGGTTGAAATGACAATAAAACACGCTTGAGTTGAGTTGAATGCCTGTGTCGGTCTGTCAAGCGGTAGGCGTGGCTTGGGAGTGGACTCAAAGCAACGAAGCAGGTGCATTCTGGGATTTGGTGTTTTTCATCCATATTAGACCAAAACTAATTTTCTGGCTTTTCTCGGCCTAGAAGGCACCAATTCTACTACATAAGTGACCCAATTTAAAGATATATTCAGCTTTCCAGCGGTGAAATATTTCTTTAACTGTCAGGAAGGGAGGGAGGCTGTGTGTGTGTGTGTGTGTGTGTGTGTGTGTGTGTGTGTGTGTGTGTGTGTGTGTGTGTGTGTGTGTGTGTGTGTGTGTCTCGTAGCATCATAACGATAACAAGCAGTTTGGCTGTAACATTAAAGTTAGTGGCTGTCAGGTAACCGAACTGTTTAAGCTTACATTGAAAATGCTAGCGGTTAGCCTGTTGGGTAGCTGAAAAGTCTGTGTGATCTATAAAGTCAGTGTTGATACAAGCATCAGTGTTCCTTGAATAGCTTAATTAGCTTCTCTTGTATTGGTGCTCTTTTCCAGGGCATATACTACTCTCAGCTTTACTGTAGCTTTTGGGAAGGGTTATGGTTATAGTATTTAACAGACACTTGTGTCCAAAGCGACAAAATATGAATCTTACAATACTTAAAATTAACAGTAAACTGTTTTTAAAATTGCTAAGCTAATATTAAGCAAAATAGTAATAATAACAATAATGGCAATACAATATAAAAAATTAAAAAAAATACCATAAATATAGAAATCATAACTTTAAGAATGAATGAATTATTTAAGTGTAAGATCAACAGATACGTCTTGAGACCCCTCTTAAAGGATCCAAACGATCACATGAACGCTGAACACTAGGCAACTCATATAATAGAATGCACGCATATTTTAAGAGGACTGTCTGCAGGGAATGTGTCTGACCAATCACGGTGGGTGTGGGCTGCCTGGGCCAAAAATGCCAGGGCCAATTTTTTGTCCCAGTCCAGCCCTGAGGACAGCTACGCTATTTATTGTAAGTGCAATGATAAGTTAAAGTCCAATAAGTTTATGAAATCGTATGAATTTGAGTCCCAGCCCAGGTTAGGAAATTAACTTACAATGTAAAGATCAACAAGCCACTGACAGATATGTTCATATTTGATTCATTCAATAAATTATTATTTTGTGTCTTAAATCCACCAGCCGTTTTCATATTATACCAACATCATCATCCTGAGACTTTTTGGTAAGGTTCCTAGAAAATCTCAGCCCAGAGTAATTAATTAATAGTACTAATTATTATTCTCCCCAAAACAAGTTTACTTTTTTATTTATTTTTAAGAACTATACAAAAAAAGTTGCAACTTTTTTGCAACAACTCATGTGTTATGGTCCACATTCACCAGTGTTTTGTTGTTGTGGTGCGCATAGGCCACTCCTGATATTGTCAGTCATCTCATCTCTTATATGCAGTGGCGTAACGAGCCAACACCGGGGCCCTATGCAGTATTATCAAGGCGGGCCCCCCTACTACAGCATAGGGCTGGGCGATATGGCCTAAAAATAAAATCCCAGATTTTTAAAAAAAAAATCCAATTTAAGATTTAAATTGATTTTTTTCTCCCTCTACTTAAAATCAATCTGCAGATGACAAGGATTTTTTTCAAAACAAGTTTTATTTTGTTTTGACTCATACACACACGCACACACATGGGGCATGTATACCATTATGATTATTCATGCCAATTTTGTGGAAATATAAATTGGTTTGAGGTTTTTCTTTTGGGGGGCTATATATTCAACAACAACAAAACGGATGCGTGAGATAAAGCTGTTTTCACACATACAGGTAATTCACTTCTCGTTCCTCGCTAAAAGTTCAAATCATTTTAACGTTATTGCGCAACCTTGCCCCTATTTTCACCTGTTGCTGAGTAACGTACGTTAACATCCCATGGGCTCTTGAATGTAGCATACCTGTAGCAAGCTCCTTCGTAGCGATAAAAACAAACGTCGATTGCGATTGCAAGTTACTTAAGCCGCTACAGACCTCCATCACAGCTCGGTTGTATCAGCAGCATTTAGTGGATCTGTTGAGCCGCAAAAGAGTTCCTCAACACCGCCTCTGGTGCCCCGCATGGTGCTCCTTCAGGTCAGCTGTAGCTGGTGGTTCAGTTACCGAGAATAGATGACTCTCAGCCGGGGACAGTGCACTGCGAGCGGCCGGTCATTTCGGCGGAGATTACAGATAAGTAAGTAATGAAACGACTGGTTAAGAAAATAATTAATGTTAGTCCCTGTCGCTGCCATGTTGTTTGTGTATCTCTATGGCAAACGCGCGGGGGGAGGGATGAGCCCGTTCGGAGCTACGGGAGCCCAGAGAGGAGCGTCGGCGGATGTTAAGGAGAAAATCGACTTTTCATTTAAACAAATCCACGTTAACTACACATTCGAGTTAATCGATAAAATCGATTTATCGCCCAGCCCTACTACAGCACGTGATGACGGCGCAATGTCCATGAGTAGGCTACCATGAATACACTCTAAGAAATGGCTGTACTTTTACAGTACAGCACAGCAAAATCCTACAGAATAATACCGTATTATACCATTACAGCACGGTACTGGAGCTAATATTGCATTCTGGGTAATATTCGTGAAGCGGGAATCTTATACAGTACCGTACAGTACATTTCTTGCTTACTGTAACTCTGCTGCTACCTTGCTGTAAGTTACTGTACTGATTACTGTAAGTTCAGCCACCCGACGTCATGACACGCCCCCTCCTCGGAGCTGGAAGACCGTTGCATCGATCGTGGAGAGACCAGAGATATTGAGTTCTAGCTAGTAGGTGAGTTTGAATTTTTCATTTCATACATCAAGGCTTAACAGGATATTGTGCAATGGTACGCTCAAGTTTACGCCAGTAGCATTTAAGTATGTGAGAAGGCGAATATCGCCGGTCAAGCAACCAGAACATTTTCCAGTAGCTAGCGCACTACCCAGAGTGATCAAGAATGACTCTGGCACATGCAGGGAAAAGAAGCTAGCAGCTAAGCCAGAACAGCATAGGCTACTTGCAGTGTAGAACTAGTATAATACTCGCTTTCTTTTACCCTCTTTCAGGGAAAGAAATAGTAGAAACAAATGTAGTGCCTCTATAGAATCTCAATTTTGCAGTGATAAATCCTTAGTAAAAAGTTGAGTGTAGTCAGTTTGCTAACACAATTAGCTTGCTGTTGTGTAGCTAACCAAAGGTAGCTTGGGAACATTCTTAATTTATTGAAATGTAATGATAGGCTATTTCAATGTCATTTAACGTGTAATAGAGTCAAATAACCAAGGTTTGTAACAGTGGGCTTTATTATCTCGCTCTAGTTAGAAGTTCATCACGAATGAGCCTAGTTGTTTGACTGACAGATTGTTATAAGCCGTAAAATAAACACAAAAGTGCTTATCACAGCTAGAGTGAATTGATTATGCATACAGTTAAACTGAAGCATTTCTCTGTCAATAGTTAGCTAGGCTACTTGTCTTCTGCTTGAGATGCATTGAAATGTAATAGCTACATGCGGTGTTGAGGTTACGGTAGCAAGTTACGTTCCTCCAGTGTCAGCGTGTGTGTGTGTGTATGTGTGTGTGTGTGTGTGTGTGTGTGTGTGTAGGCCTACCCACACAGCAGGAGACTCCTAAGCGGATCCGCCTTTAAGTCGCCAAACCCGCGTGACTGTCACATTCGTTTTGGCGCCGCCCAGAGGATCAGCTCCGCCTCCGGGCAGCACCGTAAATTCTACTGTCAAACAGCAGATCCTGAGCGGACCCGTGTCGGATCCGCATAAGTGGACGCGCCTTTACTGTAACGGTTGAACTACAGTTGCTACATCAAGAGCCGAGACAAGAGAGTCATATCAGTGGAGATTTTCTTTCCTGGGACACGGTTGCACTGAACTGTCTGGGTAAGTGTATTGATTTATTGATATATTGCGACATTCACAGCAAACATTGGCCTTTGTGGTTTTTTAATGATCATGTATATTAATGATTGTAATGATGTTGTTTGATATTAGGACTTTTGTGCAACATGCTATTGTTAGCTGAGAGGTGATGATCATGTAGCCTATTTGATTTAAAATGGGATAGTAATTTCGGCAGAATATGTTATGGTAGTGTGATTAAAAAAAACAGTTATCTGGTTTGGTCTGTTTTTCACCGCAGCGTTCGCTAACGTTAGCTTCTTGTTTCATCTGGGGTCTGATAAACAGTAAATTCATCTAGATTGAGTGACAAGTAGCCATAGACAGTAGCTAGTACTCGCCCTGTTGTTTTTTTGGTTGCCATGACTTCGCGAGTGATGACGTCCTGTCACTGTTCCAGTTGCTCGCCCTAAAGAGCGGATGACAGTTGGCTTGAGTTCAGTAGACAGTCCTTCCAGAAAAATGCGGTGATGAAAAATCCTTAATTATGTGGCACGTTTTCTTAAAAAAAATGTGATGGAATATGCGGGATATTTATGCAATTTTATGCGATGAAATTGCAGGAACTTGCAAAAACTGCGGTTTGAGAAAAAAGAGAAAAAAAGTGATTTCCCCCAAAGCTTTTCGTTGTGTAATTACGTCACTTCATAACGTTCCCATGGCAACCGGGGAAAATGGCTGCTGTTGTGTTCTCTTAATACATCCATGTGAAGTAAACGCAACATTTTTCAACTTTCTGCTAAGATATATGTGACTTTTTTGCAACGAAAATGCGGGGATTATGAAATCATTCAAACCCCGCATATTTTGGTGTGTGTTCCCATGTCAATGCATGATTAAATGCATGATGAAAAATATCACATATCACAATAACACATTTTGAATGTCCTACGTCAACAACATCCAATGGGTTTTATATAAGCCTTCCTTCAACTTGTGTTACCAAGTGCAGAGAACAAAACATTAACCAAAAAAATAATCACACAATTGTGCACATCATTAAAAATGTAGGCTATTTTAGGTTATCTGACAGGATTGAATTAAAGGTCAAAATAATACTAGTTTCTCATGACATAATATTGTTCCAAATATAAAAAAAAAAAAAGATAAATTTTTTACTGTTAAATGAATACCAACTTAATCAAATTTATTTTCACACAAACAAAGGAAATGTCAAGGCCAAGCAGAGATAGGCCACGAAAAACACGTCCCACCTGGATTGAGATTTTTTTGAAATGCATTCAGTTTCAATGTAAATCTAGGTCTATGTGGGGCCGAATCAGAAGTGCATTCCACATTTTCAATGTTGCTCTATTTCTCTGTTCTTGTCTAGTTTGTAGCAATGAAACAGACAACACCACCATTCAACAATGTATTTATTTAAATACAACATTAGAAATGATAACTTTTACACACCTGATCAACATGTCTTTGTGAAATGTCTCTTTTAGAACAAAAATGAATAGAAAGACTGTGCCGGTCTCCTTATCAACCTTAAGACGAAGGACACGTGTAGACGTTCAAAAAAGGCTTCATCAAATTAGGACAGACTTGACTGACATGGACATGACAGGAATAGAGGTAGATGACAGAGTTCTTTCTGAGGACACTGCCCCACCCTCTTCAGCTGCACATGCAATGCCAGAGGTGCAAGTTGTCACTGAAGATGACATGGAATTGGAGGCAGATTTTGATGATGTGTATTGTGATGGGGATGGGACATCAGGTTCGGATTCTGAAAATGATGATGACCTAACATCACTTTCTGATAACATTGCCAACTGGGCAGTGAGTTTTGGCATTTCAATCGTTGCCCTGACTGCACTGTTGAGTATACTCCATATAACCCATCCCAATCTCCCTAAGGATGGTAGGACCCTTCTCAAGACGAAAACGCATTATGCTATTCAGGAGAAGGCTGGGGGGAACTACCATCACTTTGGCATCCTTTCCTCCTTGAAGGCCACTATAAGCAAATATGCCAAAACACTGGCAGAGGGCATGACATTGGGGCTGCAGATTAATATAGATGGTCTACCTTTATTTAAAAGTTCCACTGTCCAGCTGTGGCCCATCCTTGGCTTACTGGTTACCATCCCCATGAAAGAACCTGTGGTCATTGGGGCGTACTGTGGACCAAAAAAACCTAGTTCGGCCACAGAGTTCCTATCTGATTTTGTCAATGAACTAGAGGAGCTAGAGGCTGGGTTTTGCTTTGGAGATAAGAACCTTAAAATTGAGCTTCATACGGTAGTCTGTGATGCCCCTGCACGGGCCTTTGTGAAAAAAACAAAGGCCCATAATGCTTACCATGGGTGTGATAAGTGCCTACACCCAGGGCAATACCAGAACCGGCATATGACGTTCCCTGGACCAGAGCGCCCCCAGAGAACTGACATCTCATTCAACCTGATGGTTGATGAACTACACCACCACGAGGGTCCGCATCCATTTAAAAACGTCAAGGTTGGCATGGTATCGCAGTTTCCCTTGGATTATATGCATCTAGTGTGTTTGGGCATCGTAAGGAAACTGCTGCAGACCTGGCTCCGGGGTCCGTTAACAGTAAGACTGCCGGCATTAATAGTAGACAGGATGTCAAGCAAACTCCAGTCAATGAGGCCCTACGTGCCAATTGAGTTTGCCAGGAGACCACGGTCGCTTAGGGAGTTGGACCGTTGGAAGGCGACTGAATTCCGACAGTTTTTACTGTACACTGGCCCTGTGGTGCTGGCGGGATTCCTAGACCGGAACATGTACCACAATTTCATGCTCCTGTCAACTGCTATATCCATTTTGGTAAGCCCTGAACATCTCAACCTTGCTGACTATGCCGGACAAATGCTAAAATCTTTTGTAAGCCATTTTGGTGAGCTGTATGGGACAGACCAGATTGTGTACAATGTCCACTGTCTGGTCCACCTGGCAGACAAGGTGAAGAGGCATGGCTGTCTGGACTCTTTTTCAGCGTTCCCATATGAGAACCACCACGGGAAAATTAAAAAACTCATTAGAAAACCTGAGTTCCCACTAGCTCAGCTCATTCGGCGCCTTTCGGAGGTTACAGCTACCAAATTGGATGCTGATGCAGACATTGCACTGAAAAAGGAGCATTTTGTGGGCCCAATTGTTGTTGGCATGGGAGTTCATGCGCAATATGGGGAAATGCGTTGTGAAAGGTGGACCGTCAAATTAACAACAGGGGACAACATGTTTCTGGTGGGGGATAAAGTCTGCCTTATCAAAAACATTATCCAAAATGATAATGGTGTGTACGCTATTTACACTGAATTTTCCCGGCAGTCTCCATTCTATACCTACCCCTTCAACTCCGACAGAATGAACATATTTGTTGTAAATGATGCATCTGACGAACTGAAGTCGGTTGAGGTGTCAGTGCTGCGACAGAAATGTGTAGCCTTGCCGTACAGGGATGGTTTCGTGGCCATACCCCTCCTCCACTAAATGGGAAAAAAAAAATCAATCAGTTTAAACAATCAGTTAAAAACTCTTAATATAATAATATAGTTGACTACTGACTTTTGACTATGACTTCCATTACTCTGGATGGAAATTTGCTGTAAGTATTTCACAAAAGTTGGTATTTTTCCATGTATACACAACACCCATGAATTCATGTTTTCAAAATATGAGGTGAAATATTATCCCTCAAAATGCCATGGGGAAATGATATTTTATGCTGAATT
This sequence comes from Perca fluviatilis, assembly GCF_010015445.1. Lineage (NCBI taxonomy): Eukaryota > Metazoa > Chordata > Actinopteri > Perciformes > Percidae > Perca > Perca fluviatilis. The sequence goes on from NC_053116.1 coordinate 3,023,707, forward strand.
TAACATGCATTGACATGTCCCACCTTTCTCAATACCATTGACCGTACATAGTCCACTATATTATTAGCATTATTCAATGTTTTTGTGAGATTATGAAACACCCCAACACATTCTGCCAAAAAAATGCAAAAGTACTCTACGGTTGAGCTGAAGTTCTACTTGACCATTATGACCTGTACTTTTTCCTTCCTTATACTTCTTCCCACCTTGGGGCACCATTCAGGTTAAATTTCAGCCCATCTAACTTGCTTATTTGTATACATTGTAGCCCTACCCTTTTTTGATGATGAATAAATACCTTTTTTCTTTCTTTCTACATTAAGGATGCCTTTTCATCTAATTGAATTCCATGCAAGCGAGGACATTGCTGTTGTGCCAGTTGACTGGTATGATGACGGGATGGTGTACTGGCCCAGCTTTAAGAGCACTGAACGTGTGAAACGGGCAGCTGCTAACGAGGAGAAGCATGAGCCAAACTGGCCAAGATATGACGTAAAGGTCGTCAGAACTTGTGGTATGCCAATTCATAAAATTCTTGTTTAAAAATAATTTCATGGTTGCTTCTCCTTCTGCTTAGAATAACCTATTCTTTCTATTTTCAGAAAATGCACATGCAATTGTCTTTGCCTTGCATTGTTTAAAATGTTCAATTTATATCTGTTGATGCTATTCTTGGCCATGTCTCTCTTGTAAGAGATATTGTGTTCTCAATGAGACCAACCTGGTTAAATAAAGATGATGATGATGATGATGATGATGATGATGATAATAATAATGATACTAACCATCATCATCAATAATAATATTCTGTGCAACTCTACAGCTAATTTGAAACTCATGTTCATTTTAACATATTCAATTTTAGACAACTACAAAGACGCCATCAGGCTAATGAATCAATATCAGACTGGCTGCAACACCTCTGAGCTACAGTCTGAGGCAGAGCAGGAGGGTGAGCTGCCAGAGAAACGAGTCAGGAAGCCAATGTAAGTGTGTTTGGTCTTGTTTTTGTTATGTTTCTACAGTAATAGGAAGGTTATTTCCTGTAGCATTCAAAAATACTATATGCATTATATGTATATTTGGCAATTTTGGGATTGCAATAACCAAAATGATATGGTTACTTAACAGCCATCGTTTTGGGGACTCTGATGAGAGTGAAGAAGAGCCAGAAAATTGTGACTTAGCTTCTCTGAGATCGCCACGACCTTCCAACTTGGCTGGTGTATCAGTTGAAGCCTCAAGCCCAAACCAATTACACTGGCAGAGTAAGGAATAATCTCTTAACATCAAAATAACAAAATCATAATATTAATAATATAGATATGGTTTACATTGTTAGTGCTAAAGATATTCCCCTCTCCTTGTATCCATTCCTCCAGCTCCACCATCTCGCCGAGTGCCAGGCAGCAGAGTCACTACTCCTCAACCTGGAGGAAACTGTCTAGGTAAAGTGGCCCCATCTAGATTAACACAGCAATGGTCAGTCTGTTTCAAATCAACAGATTGCATCTGCATTATCATATCAGATTTTCTGCATACTCTAATGAAATTGCAACTTTCAAAAGATCAAAACCTCAGCCAAATATTTTGTCAGTTAAAAACATCTGCATTCATGCAATATTGCCTGAAAAGTCTCAGCATCCAGGATGCAATATTAAATTCATCATTCATCATCATAAAATTGCATTTGAACACATTGTTTTTCAATGTCAATCCATTCATGGAGTTGAAATAGGTAGTTCATACCAAAATGTTGAAACATACAAATTCATATTCCCCATGACCAGAGATTTTTTGTTTGCCATTGTTTGGCCCTGTAGCTCGCAGCATACCATTGGTTAACAGATCACAACCATTTAATAGCAATTTCTCTCCCTTAGCACCTGACCATGGGGCCGGACCGCAACACCCTTCACCACCTCAACTCCCTGCGCCTGCATTTAACATGAGGAGAGTTACTCAAGGTAGGGACTGATTTCTGAAGTATTAGTGAATTGGAAAGCCCCAAAGTGTATTAGTCATGGTTAACAGATGACTACCATTTAATTAAATTTTTTTTTTCCCTCTCGCACACCGCCCAACTCACTATGGGCTAGGAACGGCAGTCCCTCCTCAACTCCCTCCACCCCCTGCACCAGCCCTCAACATGCGGCGAACAGAGGAGGCCTCTTCAAGCCTGGCCTACAGACCAACATGGCGAGGGGGAAGAATGACCGATACCATTCCCTGCTCTGGTGAGCAATAACTGACAAATCCTCAGGGTCATTCTGTGCCACAGATTTTGGAAAAACATCCCACAACCATCACATATTTTCTTTAAACTTTGTCAATAACTTTTGTCATTAACTATTGTCAATAACTAAGGTCAGAATTATGAGTAATGAGGATAAATACTGAAATGTAATATATTTTATACACTACATTTTAGCTATATTTCACGTGTGTCAACAGCGGCTGAGGTCCACATCCTTAGCCTGCTGGAGACAATTAAACAGCAACAAGACCAGCTTGTGGCAAAGGTGAACTACCTCAGCAGCAGGCTGAACAGCACCCCGGGGCCAGATGTTGAAATGCCGGACAATATCCAGTTTCCCCTGGAACAACTGGAGGCAGTGGAGGCATTTGAAATGTTTTTAAAGGAACCGTCAAATGGCCCAGCTCGACAGAGAGTGGTGAGTTTTCTTACTTAATATGAATCGTGCCATTAGGTTTATTGATTGTCCATGATTATTGCAAATATTCTATCGAACAGCCCTGAACAGGCCTGTCCTGATCCGCCTTTTCCCAGTGGCAAGATTCTGTCAGTGAGCATTCACCCTGCGTTTGACATTGTGTGTAAAGGTGGCACAGGTTCATGAGGGTGTGAGCCAAGTGCATGTTGAGACAAAAAATAATCCAAGAGATCAGGATTTTTAGCATAGAAGTTTTCTATGTCTTTCTACATTTCTGGACGCTTTCAACAGGAACTAAAACATTTTAAATGCAATTTAAGCTTATAAATGTTTATCTTGCTGTCTATTTAAAACAAGATGTCTTTGCCTTTTAGATTTCTTCTTTGGCCACCATTGGAGGTCAGGATGTGAAGAGGGTGACCTGGAACATCCTGGCCAGGCTCTTCACAGATGAGGTATCTCATCAGATCAACTGGAAGGGTGTTAATAACAAAAAGTCTTTCAGTAGGATGGCAACGAAGATCTTGCTTTTCAGTAAGTATATAATTCAAACACACGGTCACTTATTTAGTAGGGGAAATAGGCTACTAAAAATATTCCTGTTAACTAAAAGGGCAGCGCAATAATGATAATAATAAAAAGCCTACCTTTCTGACGTAGTAAATCTTTGAAATTGCTGTGGGATCCCCTCTGCTGTGAGACTCGCTCCTTTTGATTCCTTTAGTTTGTCACTGGCACTGTAAACAGCGTTGACCATGGGTGCGCTTCTAGAAAGTGGAGATGCCAACTTCCGTCACAATCTTGGGCAAGACAGTGGCATACCTGCATTTGTGCGTAAGAGCAAAAGAGCGCAACTACGGTCGAAGTTTGGTGGTTGGAATCACAGTGGATTGTCATGTCAAGAGAAACACACCCCAGGTGTGGGCAACAGGCCCATCATGTTATCGAAGTAAACACATGCAAATGTATTGGCTGCCTGGTGGTTGTGATAGCTTCGCTCGTGTACATTTGTCTTGGCTCTCCATAATAATAATAATAATAATAATAATAATAATAATAAACACTGATGGAATGCAGTTTTGTGTGGGTTGTAAATGACCATGTGAGTTGTATTTTAATTTAGTGTTGCTTTTGGAATGGTTAATCTAACACTAAGGTCTCTGCTGCAACATATAGCTTGAATGTTAAGTTGCTTTGGATAAAACATTACACAACCACACTGATTTATCCACATAGACTCCTGTGCTCTGATCAAATAACCATTTAATACCACTGATATTGTTTGAACATTTTGGATGTCTTTTTTTAAACAAACCTTACCCTGATCACAAATTCATAGTTTACCCACCTCTTATTTTAACCACCACAACCCTGTTTATAACTTTATAATAATTTATAGTCATGTTTCTTTTTTAATTTAATCTCCTTAATACCTATCTCATATTGTATTGTGTACGCATACTTGGCTTTGGATGCCACATACCATAAACATATCTGTCTGTTTGATTACAGGTGCTGTGAGGAAAAACACAGTTGCCACGTAGGCGCGCGCCACGGGAGGTCACCAAGCACGCAATCAGGTGGTTCAACCTGGCAGCGGATCAGGCAACGAGGAGACGTGTCCCTGCCAAGCCACACAAACGGAGTAATAGGATAAATAAGCAATAAACTATATTTTTATTGAACTTCTTGTCGTTCACCAGTTATTCATTTTCTGATATTTTAGCTGTGTATTTCATTGAAGTTGTAGCCTAATGGATACATATTTTATGTCTGCACCGACCACCTAGGCCTATAAAGCACTAAATTAGGTTTTGACCACAAAATGAATGTAAAGTAGCTTAGCCAACGTAGGATACTATCACAAAAACAGAATAGGAAGCTATAACTTATAACTTTCCATAAATGTAAATGACAATTTTATATTTCCATTGAGTAGTGATTACTTTTGTACAGTAAATTGATGTCTGGACTTGAACCTTTTCTGTTAGGCCTATTGACAATATTGTTAGGTTAAAAATACAAGGCAATGCAGATTTAAGATTAGACCTATATTGCTGTAGTAGCCTATAGACTAGGCCTAGTGATAGTTTTATCCTATGGTTTAGTTTATCCTATTTTTATCCTACAGCAAGAACAGAGGGGATTTTGAAAATGAGAAAAACGGGTCCAAAACGGACCCGGGCCAGATGAACCAGGAATTTTATGAGTCCATACGGGTCCGCAGCGGATGTGTTTATCAATTTGCGTGTCCCAAACGGACCCGCCGCGGAGGTAAGGTTTTAATCGCGGATGCGGAGCAGATGCAGCGCGGAGCCGCGGCGGGTCCGCGATCCGCCTTCGTTGCGGATCCGTCACTTCGCGCAAGTGGACGCCGATACGGGTCCGCTTCGCGGATCCGTTCCGGAAGCCGCAATACCTCCGCGCCGGATCCGCCGCGGAGTCCTTTTGCTGTGTGGGTACTCTTAATTTCTTTGCGTAAATGAAAAGTGCACTGAATACTATTGTGTTTTGCCTAATATATTTCTCACGTGTCTTTGATAGTAAAACATGATGTTTAGTGCTCATCCACTTTTCCTAAAAGAGTCTATATTTTCATTTACAATTGTTTTATACACATTACACAAAAGGCAAAGAAAATACAATCACATTTACCTATTTTGGCCATAGCATACACGGTGATATTGACCACTCAGATTTTCGTGGTATTGTTTTTTATCTTTCGCGCGGTTGAAGATGCATCTTGGTTGCTTAGTAACTATCATAGTCTCTGTTAGAGAAACGTCACAAGAGGTCTCGAGTAACAAGTGTGTGCATTACCGATGTGCCGAAGGCACAGCCAGAGTCGGTAACGTAGGCTACTGGAGGAAAAAAGGGCAGCAGCACACGGTCTGAGCAGCGCTGCGCACCACAGTCCACAGCATTCACCATTTAACGGAGACAGTGCCAGGTTAGGTTAGGTTATAAATGTTCAAATAAGATACGTTTAGGAGTTATCTGCCTATTATGAGTTATGTTGAATGAATTTCCATACCATATTTTTCAGATATGAATGTAGCCTACTAGAATTGCCGTTAGCGGTCAATTTATTTGCCAGATTCATACTCTAGTTAGTAGTTATGGAATTCCGGCACGAATTAACAGGCAAAAAACATCGTTTTTTTCCCCATGTCAATTTTGAGATTTTGGGCTATTTGTCTTCAAAATACACATTTAGGTCTTTATTTTACTACACGTTGTCTGTTGTCTACACGTTGTCTGTAGATTTCTCCTAAATTCATCAAAAGTTCGCGTTGCATGCTGCTCCGCGATCGCTGTCTGACTCTGCACTAGATCCCTGCGCGGGACTGTTTCTTCATCCCGCTCCCGCTGAATTTCTGACCATTATTACCGCCCGCACCCGTAACGTATGTGTTACACTCCCGCCCGCACCCGCAAAACTCTGAGAATTTATGCCCGCACAATAGGGTTGGGTACCGAAACTCGGTGCCAATAGGGAACCGGTGCCGACGTAAACGGTAGTAACGAGACCGAATAAGAACGAAAGTTTCGGTGCCTCATTTCGGTGCTTGACTTTACACTACACCTGACAGCATGTAACGTTAGCCTACCTTTAGCTAGCAGCTGGATTAATCACCGGTAAAATGCTGACAGCTAACGTTAAACAGCGTAGTGTGACTGTATTTCACTGTGGAGGACTTCAACAGCGGGATGTAACAGTCTGCAATGCAGCGCAGCAGCAGCTGCCGTTGTCGCAATTCATAGATATACAGTAGTAGTACTAGTAGTACTATGTTTATATGGTCGGAATTAAACAACACAGACGGTGCGTTCACTTGCAGCTGCCGTTGTCGGAATTAAACACCACACACGGTGCGTTCACTCGCAGCTGCCGTTGTCGGAATTAAACAACACAGACGGTGCGTTCACTTGCAGCTGCCGTTGTCGGAATTAAACAACACAGATGGTGCATTCACTTAAAACAGGTTGCCTCGTGGTGCATTCACAGTAATTGTAAAATACCCTTTTCCCATCTGGGGTTCAACAGCAATTTACTGGTGAAATAAGTTGTTATTGTTATAGTTATTACATTATTATTAAATCTTTAATTTTGACCATGGCCTTAGCAATAAACAAGTCACTGACTGTTGTTTACTACCCTTATTTTTTTTCTTCTTCTTTTTTTTTTACTTTATTGAAAAGTACTGGTTCAGGCACCGTTTAGGCACCGGCACCGTTTTAAAAGTATCAATTTAGCACCGGAATCGAAAAAAAAAAAAACGATACTCTACCGCACAATAATAGAGATGTATTGATTATGTGTCTTCTCCCGTCCCGCATGAAAAAACACGTCATTTTATAGGTTAATAAGGAGAAGATGCAGGGAACGAAGGCAGGTGTTTGCTGCTGTGAGAGGGGGAGAAAGGAGCAGAGGATGGACGGAGCCTCGGAGCTCCCCCGTCCTGGGAGCCTCAGAGACGCTGGTGTCTGCTCATAGATATACAGTATAAACTCAGTTAGTATATATATATATATTTATATCTATGGTGTCTGCTGGCGTGGGAGGGTTCCTGGCTACATCCCGATCCCGCGGTGTTTTTTTTTTGGGGTGAGGCTATTTGCACCCCTGGTACAATTAGCAGTATGCTATTTGTACCCTGGTGCAATTAGAAGTGTATGCTATTTGCACCCCTGGTACAATTAGCAGTGTATGCTATTTGCACCCCTGGTACAATTAGCAGTATGCTATTTGTACCCTGGTGCAATTAGAAGTGTATGCTATTTGCACCCCTGGTACAATTAGAAGTGTATGCTATTTGCACCCCTGGTACAAATATCAATGTATGCTATTTGCACCCCTGTGCATTTACAGTACCTTGGCATATATTTACACACAGTTATCCATACTACTCATGTATTACACCTTTTTGGAATATTATCGCCCTGACATTCTTACCCTAACCATAACCATCCCACTCCTCTTGCCTAAACCTAACCAACCCAACCAGAGCAGGCATATTCATGAGTCTTCCCCTACCACCCTGCAAAAAAAAAAATAATAAAAATACGCGTTCGCGGGTCCTGGCTTGCGCAATTGCATGCAAATTATCCAATCCAAATGTAAAAAAATAAGATCAGCACACAGGGGAATCAAACTCCAAACTCCCATACCAAAGGCAAGCACACTAACCACTCACCTAGCAGTTCTTTCAGGAAGTTGAACAACTTTTTACCAGTTGGTTTCTTCAAGCCTCGGTTGCTAGGTAACCATACTGTACACAAAAAAATAGGTACTAACTAACAAACTAACGGTTGTATGCTTTCACTGAAGTCAGAAAGCGCAACTGTAGTATCCATTTTCCGCTAGAAATTCAATTGTTATAAACTTTAGAGACAAAACTTCCCTAATATGCCAGTTTCTGCGGTCATGGAAGATGAACGTCCGCCATGATTTCGGTGCACGCGAGCAACGTTTTGTTGTTGTTACATCACAGGGTGTGAATAGCTCAGCTGTGTGGCCGAGGCTATTCGTACCAGGGTGCAAATAGACACTCCGTTTTTTTTTTAGCCGCCCGCTCCCGCCATAGTAGTGTTAATTTCGTCAGACGAGACGAGACTAAATATGTTCGTCAACGACCTTTTTTTCCACGACTAAGACGAGACGATGACAAAGACTGCGCCAATGTCCAAAAACGCTGACTAAGACTAAATTAACATGTATTATTGTTGACGAAAAAAGACGAGACTAAAATGTTTTGCATAAAATAAAAACTAAGATAAAATCTCTCTTCATTTTCGTCTACAATCGTCTCTACTTTTTCATCATGAGATAGAATATTCAGCTGTTACCGAGACCCGGTGCCCTAACGACCGTTATCTACCGGACCGAATAGCCTGCGCTTCTCTCTGATGCTCCTAAACGGACGTTAGAGTCAACCGAAACATCGCTGCACGGGGCGCTAGTTAACACTACACTTGGCAGCAGGTAACGTTAGCCTACCGTTAGCTAGCAGTTGGATTTAACAGTTAAAATGCTGACAGCTAAACGGTGTAAAGGTTTGTCTCTATTTACAACACGAGACGTACGACAGCCTGTAGCTGCCGTTGTCTGAAAAACAACATGTTGCGTTCACTTGAAATACGCCTCGCCAGTTTCGTGCTGCATTTATTTTATTGTAAAATATCCTTTCCCCATGCAGTGGTTGTTTTTGTCGTTTACTGGTGAAATAATGAAGAGGCTCAATATTTATATAACTTTATAGCATTTATTTATTTTTATAACTATTTGACTGAAATGGTTATCAGAAATAATTTATTTAAAAAAAGACTAAAATGTTTTGACTAAAACTTGACTAAAATGGCGAGACTTTTAGTCGACTAAAACTTGACTAAGATACCTTGAGTTCTCTTTTGACTAAAACTAGACTAAAATGACAAGACTTTTAGTCGACTAAAACTTGACTAACAAAATTTTTTGCCACAAGACTAAGACTAAGACTAAATTAAAAATAGGTGACAAAATTAACACTACGCCATAGACAGTATATAAGGCTCCTGCCCGCAGTAAAGTTTAAACCGCCCGCTCCCGCGGGACCCAATCCCAATGCAGCCCTCTAATCTGCACCCTGTCATCACATATACCCTATGCATATACCGTTTGAAAGCTCTCTCCTGTGTAATTTTGTCCAAATATGGTCATTTCCTTTTCATCAGCAACCAAAAACTTGTGAAAGTAAAAGGGGGGATTTAACTCTCAGAATCGTCACGTGACATGCTCTGACATTTCCGCGATAGTTCAAAATGTCGAAGTGCGTCGAAAATCATCTCAGAGAAGACGAAAAAATTGTCAGAAATGTATTAAATTCTCATATATAAATCTTTAAATGCCGTTTTCTCAAAATTATTTTTTTTTGTCATTCTCCAGTATAAACATCTCAGCCTATGTAGCACCTATGTACACCAAACTTTCCAGTTATACAGTATTCTGAAGATATTTTTCAGGGATTTGTTAATGCATCATTCCTGGCCTGATTTATGTGACACTTTAATCAAAAAATATGGCGCAAATTGATTTTATATATATAGATATATAGATATATATATCTATATATAGATATATTTTGATTTCCTAGGTAATGAAAGCACATATCCTGAAATCCCTCACCTGGCTTTATCATATGTTTAGATCTATCCACTGAAAATATATGCAAAATTGTGCATATTTAATGAGATCATGACTAATTTGCATAATTAAACATATATACATGTGCAAATTAAATACTGTAGCTTTTTATGAATGCAATCTATACATTTTCATCATTCAGCAGACTAGGGGAGACTTTATACTTTTCCTCAAGGTTGGCAGGTCTGACATTTTAGGGAAATCCCACATAATATATATATAAATGTTATTGTATACAGCCTCCACGTGTTGCTAATGTTTTTTGCCTTTTCTCTTTGTCTTTCTTACAGTGAGTGGAGTTGAAAAGGGTCTGACCACCGTGGCAGGTGTTTCCAAGTATGTCCACCTTGAACTGCAAGTCGTGCAGTGTCACAACCACTTTGCTACACACATTCATTAGACATGCAATATCACACAGGAATGTGGCTAATTGCTGGTATGCATGTGGTGTACTTCAGTGCCTATGCAGTTTCAAGAAATTTCAGTCTTTTAGATCCCATATGTATAGATACCACCACGGCAAAGCACAACGTCAAGCTTCAAAATTAGGTCAAGTTTTTCCTCTCATTTGAGTAGGTACCATAAATTAGTTCAAGACAAGGATAAAGCAGATGTCAAACTCTGAGACAGATGTGTTGACAGATGTGATGGATGGAAAAGCCATCAAAGACAATGCTTTGTTAAAAGAATCCCCCTCCTCTTTGTCAATAATTCTGTATCAGGACTCATTTGAGGTAGTCAATCCTCTCAGATCTGGCAAAAAGAAGCATAAAATACTGGCTGTGTACTTGACTCTTGGTGAAATATTACCCCACAATCGCTCATGTGTTGATCCAATGCAGTTAGTACTGCTTTGCAGGGAGGAAGACTTTCGTTTCTTTGGGCAAGAGACAATTTTCTCCCCTCTTTTAGCTGATTTGAAGGATATAGAAGAGGCAGGCTTTGAAACCGATGATAGTAGCAGTCTGAAAGGTGCATTGATAGCCATATCAGGGGACAATCTTGGATCACATTGTGTCGGTGGATTCACAGAGAATTTTAGCAGAAGCAAGAACTTCTGCCGTTATTACTTGATAGACAGGGACACATTTCAGAAACAACCTGAAAAAGTAGGCCTCAAGAGGACAATGGAAAACTACAGAGAGAGTGTCGAGCAACTCGATGGTGACCAAGCTATGGTCAACGGAATTAAATTTGATTCTGTTTTCAATAACCTGAAACACTTTCATGTGTGTAATCCAGGTCTCCCTCCTTGTTTGGGCCATGACCTGTTTGAGGGGGTTGTTTCATATGACTTGGCAATGTACATTAGCCATCTTGTAAATGTTCAGAAAAACTTTACATATGTCCAGTTGAACAGGTGCATCTCACAGTTCACACATTCAGGGAGTGATTCGAACAACAAGCCATGTGAAGTTAACGAAAAGGGGGAGAAACTTGGGGGTCATGCAGCACAGAACTGGTGCTTTTTACGATTGCTTCCTCTTTACATTGGGGATCGTATTAAGAATCCAGTTGACAATGAAGTTTGGCAACTGTGCCTAAAACTGAGGGAAATAGTTGAGCTAATCTGTGCACCAAAAATCAGCCATGGCCAGATTGCATACCTAAAAATTCTCATTGAAGAATATATACACCTCAGAAGTACCATGTTCCCTGATTCCTCGCTAAAAGCCAAACATCACTATGTAGTGCACTATCCGGAGCTCATTCTACATTTTGGCCCTCTAATTCGACTGTGGACCCTACGGTTTGAAAGCAAGCATTGCTATTTCAAACAATGTGCAAGGAGACTGCGCAACTTCAAAAATGTGTGCAGCTCACTTGCAGAAAGGCACCAATTATTGCAGGCTTATTTAAGCACAGGGCAACTGTTTTTTCCAAACATTCAAGTGGTAGGACTAGCAAGCAACTTTGAAGACAAGCTCTACAGTCACGGGATTCAGCAGGCACTCAGCCAGCCGTTGGCCAACAGGAAAAATATAACAGAGTTGTCTGCTGTAGTGTACAAGAATACTAAATATTCTAAGGGGCTTGTTGTGGCAGTGGCAGTTGGTGACAGTGGAATTGTGTTTGGGAAAATTGTATTGATTTTATTAGATCAAAGCAGAGTGCACCTGATTGTGGAGAAGCACCAGTCTGTGTTACTGGTTGATGTTGGTGTTTGCTGCCTGACTCCAGAGGGGGACTACATGTGTCTGGACATAGACAGTCTAGTTGACTTTATTATGACTCATTATGTCTTATGTAGTGTTTCAGTGGTTGCACTTCATCACTCAATTTTTGTCTGATTTTGCAGGTGTTACAATGCCTGAAACAGTGATGGATGCCATCACAGCAGCGCTCCCAAGGCTCGATGAGGATCGTTTGATGGCATTGGTTGAGCGACTGCTTTTGATTGTTGGAATTGAAGAAGTGAAAGATCTTTATGTGAAGGAGGCAGACATTCAGGACATCCTGACACCCCTACATTGCCGCAAACTTATTGAGGCCTTTCAAAGGCGAGGTTTGTCCAATTTTGTAAAAAATAACAATCCTAATCAGCTGCATATTTCTATGCATGTTGTAATAGTGATGACATCAGCATAACACATTTTAAAGGCACGTTTTAAGCATGTAATGTGGAAGTACTCTAAAGTAGCTACTACTTACTATTTAGGGCAAGTAAAAAATAAACTAGTTTTAAAAGTAATTCTCCCACTGATTATAAATGCTTAAATTTACAATCATTATATTATAGTTTCAGAACCAGGGGGGAAATAAGTCAAACTTAGACACTTCTAACATGATATTTTGCTGTGCCAAAATGTTTTTTCACAATAGTTTGTTCCATATCTCAACAGCCAACATAATTGTGTATATATTTATAGAGGTATATATGAATGTATTGGGCAGATCGAAAAATAGTAAATTCTGCTTTTCATCATCTGATAAAACACCTTATACTATTTAATGTAAAAGTAATGATACAAGTGATGATGATAATAATAATAATAAGTAGTATGATGATAAATATCGAATGACACTTTAAAAGAAATGTTTTTCTGTTGGCTCAGGGTGTTCATCTAACTGTGTAACATAGTGATTCATTTATTGACTTTATTTTGTCTTCTTTCAAGTTGCTGCTGTGAAGCCACAGCCAAGCGCAACTCCACCCTCACCTCCATCTCCTGTGCCACACCTTCCCCAGTGTCCACCTAACTGGATCACCAATTTTATTGTGCCTTGGGAGAAAATGGCTCCCACTATCATACTGGCCATTTCTAAGGAGCAAAGGGCAGCCCACTCGGACAGGTTACAAATGATCAGTTATTGTGGACACAATACGTATGCACTGCCCAAACCCCACCAGGCCCCAGTGTGCTCAAATTGCGAAGAATGTGGTCTCTCAATATCCAAAAACATTTGCAGATGTCACAGAAGAGGGTGACTTCATGGGTTCTGGGTACACTTCCCTACTAAATCAGATCAAAACAAGAGTGGAACATGTAAACAGGAACAACACTCTCATTAGAATTTGAAGGCCAAAGACAACAATCGATATTAATGCCTCCCAGTCCCAGACTAAAAATACCTTCACTCAGGTAGACAGTTATGGTTGCATTAACTGGCAGCCTAATGACCTGCCTGAAGGAGAGACGTTAGATTCTCTGGAGGTCAAAAGGCAGATGTTGGTTGCAGTGTACAAAAAGGAAGGACCCAGAGGGGCAGAAAGAGGAATGGTTGATGACCTAATGCAAATAACATACCTAAAGCAGCGGCAACTTATCAACTCCAGTCCTCCTTTCAGAGTCACTGATGTCATGCAAGAGTGGCCGTTTCTTTTCCAAAAAAGATGGCTCTGTTCTCACTTCATGAAGCTGGTTGGGTCTCGAGACTGACCGAGGCTCTGCAAAATAAAGGCAGGCGTGTCATCAACTTCTTCCAGCATCAGAAGTTGAAGTGGAGAAGGGAGATTCAGTGTCTGCTGACTGAGATGGACAATGACTCAAGGACACTACAAGATCAAGATTTTCTGGCAACTTCCGTTGTTCTGCTCTTGATGGCCTACTTCAAAGAGGCGACGGACTCCTTGTTAATGCTGGCAGATGTATGTATATTTCTACCATAAACACCCTTTGTAAGTTTTGCTTAAATAATATACTATAATATATAAATTATATAAGTTTCTGCATAAAAGGAAGTTTTTCCTCTCCACTGTTGCACATTAATGTTGTATTTGCTTTATGTTTTATTATGATATAGGTCACTGCAACCCAGGCAGACATCGAGGCACACTCCCAGACACACCCAGACTCATTATGCTCGGTATTTCTTACGCACACACACACACACACACACACACACACACACACACACCCCTAATTTCCACTGGTTGCGGAACGGCTTCGTGCTCTGCCGTTGGTCAATACCCACCAGGTCCAGATTTGTTGCAGAACTGACTGACAGCTGAAGTCACGAGGACCCTGCTATGCACAAAACTACTACTACTTCTGCTTTTTTTTTTTTTACTTTACTGTTGTAATATTGAATATGCAAATGCATTAAGAATGCAGTGAAGTTCATTTTGCTGGCTTTATTGACACAACAAGGTTGCCTTTAAAATAGCATTGTAGGTAATTGAGTAACAATTTGTCATTTCATTTTCAGGACCTTCAATCATGACAGCAACCAGGTGGATGCTGTCCATTGAGGGAAGTGTCGTCATGACGCTGGACAATAAATTTGTAGCTGCCTTTGGCGTACTATTTGTCAGCTACTACGTCTTTAATGTGGAGTACCAGGAAGCTGCCGCAATTACACTGGAGCTTATTCAGAGGCAAGTGAAATTATTTCTGTTACACTTCTGTAATCAGGTGTGCAAGAGATGGAGCTACAAGTTGCAGAACATGAGGAATTTGAGGACTGGGCATACTTCTTTTTTATTTAATTTATTGATTGTATATATTGCTAACAGGTTTCTGGTCAGGATCAACCCTGAGGAGGGCAAGAAATGCTCTGCCAGACAGGGAGTGAGCAAAAAGACTGGGAGGGTGGTGCAGAAGAAGGTGATGGGCTTCAACCCGCATGTGAACAGCTTCATCCGGTCCCTAATGGAGTTTGAATGGCGGACTTCAAACTGAGGGCCAGTGGAAAGCTGCCAGTGGCCTGCTGGACACCACCAACATGCCATTCAACTGAGGTCCAGTAGGTAACCTTGAGATGGACAATTATATTCCTCTGCCTTCCTAATGGCATTTGCAAGTTTACAACGAGCCCAAAACAACCAGTCAGAGTTGAGGACTCTCTAACACAGTGTCAATGACTGTCCATACAATCAAAGCGCTGTTCAAATATGAATCAACATTCTGTTTTGCCTTTCTCAGCTGACTGAATGAGGAGAATGTGTTTTTTTCACAGATTATCAGATTCATGTGGTACTATCAGGATATAGTGACAGTTGCAGTAAATGTGACAAAAACTTATTTTTTTATCAAAGCTACCAACTGAACTTAGTAGTGAAGATATTGTGATGTTTGTTGCTTGTTATTTCTGTCCTAGGACCTAAAAGTTCCCCTGTCTTTGGGCATGTTTTTAATTTTCTGATCGGTTGCTGCTGCTCAACCTTGATGAAATGTGTGGGTTTGGAGCGTGCACTATAGGGAAAACTGTGTCATGCCTCTGTTTTTTTCTGCATTGCCAAGGGCTTGGTTTATAATAAAATGTATACAAAAATAGATTAAAAGTTTTAAAAATGTTATTTAAAAAATGTGTTTGTAATATGTTTTTTGACAGAATGTTGTCAGTAACATACTTTAGTATTTCAACATTTTTATGAAATAAATGTTAATGTTATTGAAAAATTATTCTTAAAAATGTTTTGAAAAGTGGTTTATATGAATAAAACATTTTTTATGAAGAACATTGTTTGGATTGCAATTTGATTTGTAATGTCATTCTGAAGTATGAGTAATATTTTAGATTATTATATAATTAAAATATATATTATCACAATTAGTAATACAAGCAGTAATACATTACTGCCGCAGAAATTACAGTACAATACAATTTCATGAAATACAGTAAACAGAGAAAATTAAGAATACAATAAAATACTGTTTTATAGTACTACAGTATTGTCCTTTACACTGTAAATTGCTTTACAGTACAATTACAGTAGTTTATTGTAAATCAAAATACAGTAACTTGCTGGCAACCGTGCTGCCTGTAAATTACTGTAAATATACAAGGAAATCGTTTACAGTGTAGGACAGGACAGGATCATAGAGACACAGGAAGTCCTGTTTTTCACCTTTTATGAGGCAAAAAAAAAAAACTGGCTGGTAAAAAGTCACTGTGGCAGGTGGATTTAACCCTCATGCCCTCCTCGGTCATTTTTGTACATTTTTCTCAAGTTTTTTTTCATTTTGTGATCATTTTTGCTGTGTTACTGCTTATGGCATGAACTTTTGTAGGAACCTTTCTCTTCAGCCAAATTTTTTAAATCCAGTGTTTTTTACTCTTACATGTCTTTTATACTTAAATGATTCATTTTGTACCCTTTGGACACAAAAATGTCCACACACACAAAAACTGCTATTAAATCATCATATATCAATATTTTTTTCTGCTTTTTTTTCATAAATCACTTAAACAACTTCTAACCTAAGCGCCAGTTTACAGCAAATGCAGGAGACAATGTTTTTATTCAAGCACGTCTTCAAAGACATGAAATGCATCCTTCAAAAGATGCCTTTTTTCAACCCTAAAATGATCATTGCTTGCTTAAAGGTTTACGCAAACACACACACACACAGCTCCATAATATAACTGGCAAAAATACAATGACTTCATGCATCTGCCTACAAGGGCAAAATGGTTGAATCTGGTGAAATACTGTAAAAATGTTAAATATGACCACTTTTGTACAAAATGAAATGCTGACATTACAGAATGCATGGTTTTATACTGTAAAGGCAGTGAGATCAAAACATGTGGTTATAATGGAAGTCAATGGGGCCATTTTTGCCTCGAAGGTGTCCAGAGGGAGTATCTGGAACTACATAAAAAATACTAATGCAATCAAATCAGTTTTGTTGCTTATCTTTGACATATCCAAGCCTCTAATCACCACAAAGCCCCATTCCCCTATGATTTATTTTATGGAAAATAATTTATGTTTTGTTGGGTTTTTCATAAATAATTGTTACTTCAAAGATTTAAAATTGGCATTTATTAAAATAAAAAAATAAAGGGTTAAAAAACAAAAAAAAAAAATTGGTTTGTTTGAAAAAGAAGTGATTTATGAAAAAAAAGCAGAAAAAAATATTGATATATGATGATTTAATATCAGTTTTTTGGACATGTACATTTTTGCCTCGAAGGTGTCCAAAGGGAGTAAATACTAATGCAATCAAATTAATTTTGTTGCTTATCTTTGACATACCCAAGCCTCTAATCCCCACCAAAGCCCCATCTAGATATTATTCATTATATGGAAAAAAAATCATTTTTTGTGTTTTTTTGTAATAAAAAATGAAATACTTCAAATAAATAAACTGGCATTTAAAGGGTTAAAATCCTGAAAATGATTGAATGTTTGGTAGTTTTGATTAGGTTACAAGTTGTTTAAGTGATTTATGAAAAAAAAGCAGAACAATATATTGATATATGATGATTTAATAGCAGTTTTTGTGTGCGTGGATTTTTTTGCCACGAAGGTGTCGAGAGTACGTTTTTTTAAGGAGGGCATGAGGGTTAAAAATCCACCTGCCAAAGTGGCTGGTGGTCAAAAAAGTTAACTTCATGCCCTGCACACCGGTCATATAAAACAATTACATTTCTTTACCTTATTAACTTTACCATGGCCTAATTAGTGGCAGAGGAGACACTATGAATGTCAAAAAGACCTTAATCATTTTGGTATCACTGATCATATTACCTTGGAACATAGCAATGCACAAGTGAGTTTTTATAGTTTTATACAGATCATAATATGTCCATCTCAGCTTTGCTTCAAAGAGAAAACTCCTCCGCTCCCTGACAGGAAACACCTTGCTAGGCTAACTTCCCTATGCTACCTCCCTCACATCTCCCTTGTTTAAACTTTCAACCTGTACTTCCTGTCTCCCTGACACAGAGATAAACATACTCTGCTGAATATTCTTTACTAAGAAAGAAGTGAATTTATGTGTGGGCCCTATAACATATTTGATGATTACATTTGTCTGATTTCTTGATTATAATTGATTATATGACAGACATTACAAGACAAAACAATATCTAATAAAATATTTAAAATAAGAGTGTACTTTTTCCTACCACACAATATAATGTCTTCTATCTAGATGTTGATACATAAAGATTTTTGTTTGATACTTGAGAAGTTTTGCTTGGATTTAAATGCACAAACGTTATTCCATGTCACCACCCTCAGGTTCAGAAGAGTCTCCAGTCTGGTCTTCAGTCTCTGGTTGTAAAAGTGGATGTGAGTTCCTGGCTGGTTCTGGTCCTCCACAGTCCTCTCCATCAGCTTCTGTTTCCATCTGACCAACACATTTATGTGTTTTGACATCAGAACGCCAGGCAAATCTTTTGTTACAAACACTGCAGCTGAATCTTTTCTCTCCTGTGTGGACTGCCATGTGTGACCGTAAATGTCCTCTCTGTGTAAAATATTTCTTACAAACTGAGCAGCTAAAATGCTTCTCTCCTGTGTGGATTCTCATGTGTTTCTTCAGATCTGACTTGAAGCCAAATCTTCTCCCACACTCAGAGCAGCTGAATGTTTTCTTACATGTTGAATCATGTTTCAGAGAGTTTAAAGCTGACTGAGGTTCTCTGGTCTCCTTCCAATCAGCACTGTTATCAGTCTCAGGTTCAGAAGAGTCTTCAGTCTCTGGTTGTAAGAGTGGATGTGAGTTCCTGGCTGGTTCTGGTCCTCCACAGTCCTTTCCATCAGCTTCTGTTTCCATGTGTTGAGTTTGTCTCTGATGAAGCTGTGAGGACTGAGCTTCCGCTTCATCATCTTCACTCTTCACAGGGACAGGAGTGAATGGGAACTTGGTGATATCAGCCTCCTCCAGCCCTTGAAGCTGCTCTCCCTCCTGACTACTCCACAGTTCCTCCTGTTCCTCTTTAATGTGTGTGGGGGGGGGGGGGCTCTGGCTCCTGCTGGTCCACACTGGAGCTACACTCCTGCTGCTCAGAGGGAACCCAATCTTTAACCACCAACAGCTGCTGAACATCTGCAGGAAACACAAATTGACAAAAACTGGGACGTCAGACAAAACCAAGACAACTGCACCATTCAACAACTTGCCTCCGTTTAGGAACAATCACAACTCCTGACATTTTCATAACTCACAGTGTAACTGACAGTGGTGAGAACAAGATTTAAACTTAACAGGAAGGTCTGGAGGTCATTGAAAGCGGACTGTAACCTGGAGAAGGCCTGGCTGGTTTGTGGTGAACAGAATGCTATCACCTGCATAAAAATGAGCATTACAACACTGAGCCGAAATATATATATGATTTCAGGGGATCTAAAATTGAACCGCTACGATCACCTTAACTATTTTTCATACCTGCAAACTCAGAAGGGCTGAAAAAGGTGACACATTTTATACCTCAAAAAAAAAAAGTAGGCCAATCGGGTGTTTTGTTAATTCACACTCCCTATATGATTCCCTACTCCTGCTGACGTGACGAGGTTGCTGAGGGCTCACCGTATAGGACCAGAGCGCAGTACAGGTGGGTACCCGCACATTGATCTGCAAGAAGCCACGGTACAGACCGTGAGCAGATCTGAAGGCAGCCAGAGGCTCTCAGCTCGAGATGAACGGCAGATAAGATATACATTTATTCAAACCTCTGTTTTTTTTAGAAGAAATATTCAAACGCCAATTTTGACAGCCCTAATATAAACTAATGTAAATATATCATGCTATTGCCGACAGGCCTACTAATATCTAATCGCCCCCGTCACTTTTAATAACTCCACTCATGTAATATTGTTGTATGCTGATTAGGGCTGTCCCTAACAATTATTTTTGTCATCAATAACCCTAACCCATTTTCCTATTATTCTAAAAGCATTTTTATTATTACTTGATAAGTATAAGAATTAACCCAAAATGAATATAAAGAATGTCATTAATATTTCAATATTTTATTATTAATGTTCAAATGACTGTGACCGGCACACACAAGGCCCCCTTCATTTTTCATCTCATCTGATCAATCACATAGAGCTGTCAAAACTAGTCAAAAATGACATTTAAATGTTTCTTCTAAAAAGCAGGTTCAAACTATTGGAATAATTATTTTTGCACATTATGTCCTGTAATAGAAAATCACATATTTATCTTTTAACATATCTTACTATTGACTTGTTTATTTACTTTTTAGCAGCATGAACTATTTACCCCTATATTGATGTATGGATCCTGATAGCCAAACTTTATGTTCTTCTGTTTATCTCAAGTGCAGAGACTGCTTTTTCTCTACCTCCCATTTCGGTCCTGGATTTGGAGGTCAGAGATCAGATGGAATTATAGTCAGAAGGGCTAGTAACTGAATGTGTAAATGTGTAATGTGTAAATGTGCTGTCAGCTGGTCAGGGCTGTAAATTGTGCATTATGTCACTGCATTGTTTCATTTATGTCATTTATGCAATATGTTAGTTGTGCAAAATCTCATTGTGCAAGGGCTGTGCTACACTTATTGTCGAGAATACAGCCGATAGGGTTGTTCACTTAATAACTGCCATTGAAAGGAGGAGTTAATATGCTTACTATATATGAGAACATGTTTTGTGTTGCATGAGAGTATGTGTTGAGTAGGGGTGGAACGGTACATGTATTCGTATTGAACTGAAACGGTACAGGCGTCTCGGTTGGGTAAATGAATTTACACGGAGAATACACGGTATAAAAGATCTTTAAGATCGCAAGTTTGGGAAAACTTCAAGACTGTATGGATGAAGCCTGGAGCCTCCCGTGTCATGCCTTCTCATCTCATGCCCTCCCGCCTGGTGCCGTCACGGCCTTGAAAACTTCGGTCTTCGGATCAGTTCCAGTAGTAGGCTACAGGCGAGAGAGTCGTGGATAAGACGAGGACTGTGTGTCGGTGCCGTTCAGCAGTTGTTGGGTATGTGAGTGGAAATACATCTAAGGCCGGTTACACACTGGAAGCGTCGCGCGAGCGTGTCAGCTGCATGGCGTGTCCGTTTATATTTCGGCTCCCATGTTAACAGGTTAGAGCTTACACACTGCCGGCCTGAGACGCGTGCCTGCTAGAAATAGAACCGACGCCTATTTTTCACGCAAGACGCGAGTGTTGGAAGCGTTTCCAGGCAAAATAGAATAGGAAAATATGTTTATATGTCATTTAGACACAAATACATATTAATAAATGACATATTGATGTTTGAAAGTCTAGGTTTTGACATCAATGTAGATATAAATGTAATACAAAATTTCAGAGAAAAGATTTTCAAATATTGCACCTGTCATACAGAACGAAATATTCTGTAACATATTTTGCAGTCAATACGTTGTCTTGAATTAATCAAATCAGTAGGCTATATATAAATGGTAGGATAGGCTACGATACGATACGCAGCTGAGACGCAACAGAAACGCCACGCTCGCGAGACGCGTGCAGTGTGTAACCGGCCTAACATGCTAACGCATATCTGACGCCATCACCCAGCTGTACCAATCACTGGAACGAGACAAAAGAAAACTGTCCAACTTCTCCTCCATGATGATTGTCTTATTTTGTTTACAAGTTACAGATGGAGTCTGGAGATGATGTGGGGTACTTCTTGTTTACATCTTACTTTACACACTAAAGGCTGTTGCTGCTAGCACAGGGGAGAAACTGTATGTATGTACCAGGTGGTACAGCCTGAGACATGCACAATAAAAACTAATTTGCCTTCTGCATTTTTGTTTTGCTTTTCCCTCCATTGTATCGAACCGAACCGTGATGTCTGAACCTGACTGACTTCTGGTACCGTTCCACCCCTAGTGTTGAGAGATGCTTATTTTCTGTATTTTGTGTTGTCTTTGTAAAGCTGTTTTTGTACTGTGTGCGCAGAACATACGTCATACTTGGCCATTGGCTGTAGTCTCTGCGGTATGTTAGAAGTGCCGACGTGAGGTGATACCACAGTTGGCCACTAGTACCCGGCCGTTGTTGGAGTGTCAGTACCTTTATGGGGGCTGCCATCTTCCTCTATTCATGCGCATCGACGCAAATTATGAAAATCAAAGTATTTTTTTATCGTTGCTAAAATGTTTGTGGAAACATGGCTGAACAACAGTTGTACCAGACTATCCAGCTACCAGGCCTGCTAGCCATGCTGTGTCACCGGATAAAAGTCGTGGAGGTGGGCTGTGTTAACACGGACTGGTGCTAGTATCCAACTAACTGCTCACCGCTGGTGGAGTTTGCGACTGACAATTCCGGCGCAAAACGAACCTAGGGGTTAATAACGGATGTGTGTTTATAGCTTGAAAGAAGCTATCGCGGACCGCTGATTAGCTTACAACGCTAGTATTCGGGGCACAGGGAAAGTAAAAATAAATCGCTATTTTGTACTAAAAAGGCTCAAAATATCACCAAACTTCAACGGTAGCATAATGAGGGGCCCTACATGTTAACCGGAGCATTGAGAACTTTGTAAGTGTACAGACGAAGAGCTGTGGGGCTCTGTGAAAGGGCTACGAGAGAGAGAGAAAGCTATGCCGCAACAGAGCCTCGTACTTCGGAAAACCAGTCATGACTTACAACTGGCGATGCAAACTAAAATTACAAGCAATTTGCTCAATATTTCTGAAATAATCGCACTGATGTAAAACATAACTGGTCTAGTGTACTTACTCAGTGGATAACTGTCCATCTGGTCCCTCCGGTCTGGGTCGCCGTCCCCAATTTATTTTGAGGACATGGAAAAAAGTTTCAAGTACAGCCCTGTTTATCAGAGAGGGGAGATCTTCAGACTGTACAAAACACAGCGTCTATTGGGTGTTGCGACGCAACAGGTCCCACTCCTTACAACACAGACACTCCTGTTTGGTAGCCATAGCTTCACAATGTCTGTAGGTACACCACCAGTTTCCCGAAGTAGGAGGCTATGTTGCTGCATTGACTACCGGTAGGTCTCTCTCTCTCGTAGCCCTTTCACGGAGCTCCCGCAGCTCTTCGTTCAATAAACTGTCTGCACACTTACAAAGTTCTCAATGTTTCGGTTAACATGTAGGGACCCTCATTAGGCTACCGTTGAAATTTGGTGATATTTTGAGCCTTTTTAGTGGTACAAAATAGCGATTTATTTTTACTTTCCCTGTGCCCCGAATACTAGCGTTGTAAGCTAATCAGCAGTGGCACTAGCTTCATTCAAGCTACAATACACATTCGATTAGCATGAAACCATGTCCCAGAGAACAACCCCGAAGCTCAACGCCAGGCCAATACAAAACGTCAAATAAACGTACAGTTAACCCTTGTGTTGTGGGTCTGCCATAATGTCTTGGAGTTAGTAGCAGATTGGGTAATCTGCTGTTGGAAATAGACCGCCTTAGCCTTACGCAGTTCAACAGTACATTTATTTCTAATTTGTATGAAGTTATTTACTTATTCTTACCCACAACATCATTAAAAACAACACACACCCACAACACAAAAGGCGCTACAGGAGTATGAAAGGACAGACAACAAGATTCACAACCAGCTTCTAGCCACAGGCCATCAGACTCCTGAACCTTTTTCACAGCAGACATTTTGACTTGTCATAGTAGGAAAAGCACAGCTGAAATTGACAGCTCAATTCTAAGGGTGTCACGAAATTAAGTCACAATCTTGAATATCGAATAAAAAAATGTAATCGTTGATACTGCCACGCCCCCATGTCACGTCCGGTCAGCTTGTCAAGCGGAAAAAAAAACATGTGTTGAAGTGCTGCGAGTCAGTCAACCTCCT
Organism: Perca fluviatilis; assembly: GCF_010015445.1. NCBI lineage: Eukaryota > Metazoa > Chordata > Actinopteri > Perciformes > Percidae > Perca > Perca fluviatilis. The sequence continues at coordinate 3,047,533 of NC_053116.1, forward strand.
GTAACTAGGGTTGGGTACCGTTTGGATTTTTACAATTCCGATGCCTAACTGGTACTTTTAAAACGATTCCAATTCCTAACCGATTCTTGAAAAACTGAAAAATTACACAAAAGAAAGGCTTTTTTATGGAGTTGTTTTAAAATTGAAAATGATTTAAATTGAACAATATATTAACGTTTTAAAGTACTTAAATATATAATAAGTAAACCTAAGTCACCTAACACACAGCTACAATAATGTAACAAATAACAGTTACACTATTAACAAGTAACAACAAAATAAATGTTGAGTTGGTATGCCAACCAGCTTCAAACTTTAGCAGTTCTTTTGCAGAAAAATGACTATATTTTCCTTCTCTGGCAAGATACTAGACCTCTCCTGACTTATGACATGTCCTGCACAGGAGAAAACTCTCTCAGATGGTGTCCAAGAGGTCTGTACACACCCAGGTATGAGTTTGAAAGGGTAGGCAATTTGGGGAGGCTGTCCTGCCTCCCCCACCACCAGGCTACAGGCTCTTGTCCTGAACGATAGACTAGCAGAGCAAGTGTAATATGTTTACTAGCGATCACGTGCAGTCAGTGAATGGTTAATATGCTTTTACGTCTGTTTTGGTGAGCCCAGAGGGAAAATATGACATTTTAAAAGTAGCCTACATTTACGGTAGCTAGCTAACGGTAGACTACAGAGAAAGTGGGATATTTTTACGTCCGTTTCGGAGCGTGTACAAAAAGCCGTCCATCAGCAGGGATTGTAGAGTGCATGTCCAAGAATAGCGCGGACACACGCTGAGGGGTGTCAAAAGTATTCACATTCATTACTCAAGTAGAAGTACAGATACTAGGGTTTGAAAATACTTTTGTAGAAGTTGAAGTATCAACTCAAGCTTTTTACTTAAGTAAAAGTGTAAAAGTACTGGTTTCAAAACTACTTAAAGTATAAAAGTAAAAGTAATGTAAGGCAGAGATCTTCAACAGGAGGTCCTCAGAGTCATTGCAGGGGGGCCTCCAAATTATTGTAAATTTTTGAGTCTTTAAAAAGAAAAAGAAATGAAAAGGCCTTAACATAATTCCAATATATTATTAGCAAATATAAATTCCCACTGATGATAGGCTTACTGGCCTATAGGTTAGGTAGTCACTAAGATATCAGCCCACAGATAGTTAATCCTAGATTTACTGTGCCACATATGTAGCATTCAAATATGTTTTATAAAATCATGCCAATAATTAATATTTTAATAGCTTATGAAAAAAGGGTATGTAAGAAGGCTTCAGGTTGCCCTAACAGTTATTGTAGGCCCAGTTTAATATGCAACTTAATTTCATACAATATGTAGTACAGGGCTCCACACTAACTTTTTGCCTTGGTTGCACTGGTGCGCCTAACTTTTTTTATTTAGGTGCACCAGCACAAAATTTAGGTGCACCCAAATTTTTCCTCGCATCGCCGTAACGCTGAATGGATATAGCTCTGTATTTTTTCACAAAGTGGGCTAAATGTTCAGTTTAAGTCAAAGCCACTTTTCACAAGCTCTTTTATTAAAACAGATTGTGATTAAAATAAAATGCAAAGACAGGGTTTCCTTTACCAGTTTGAAAATATACAGCTGCAACACATGTAAATGAAAGTTATCTAAAATAAATAGCCTGAGAAAGCTCCTTCATAAGCTTTCAACAACAATAACAGACTGATTGATTAAAAGAGAGAGGACGCCCGGATAGCTCAGTTGGTCTCTCCCCTTTCATGTCTTCAGCTTTCCTATCAAAATAAAGGCCGAAATCTTAAAAAAAAAAAAAAAAAAAAGAGTGACGGCTGACTCATTAGCGGCGTTACACCCGTCTTGTGTAGGCTATGAAATGTCTGGATCGTCGCTGCGCTGCATTTTTATGAACTATGATCCAGCATGCTCCGTCTTACACGCTATTACTCAACCAACTGAAGTTAGTTTAATAATGTGTTTTTCGCCGTGGCGGCCGCAGTAACAGAGTTACCAGCGGAAACGCTGGTACCAATACAGGTTTCCCTCTCATACTTAACAATATACAGCTGTGTTAATAACAATTAAATCTGTAGACAAATGTCGGGAGTTTGGACCAGCGGCGCTGTGTCTCTCCATGTTGCAGGGGAGCCGGCCGGTGTGTGAGTGAATGGGGGGGGGGGGCTGCGCGGAGGAGAGATCCAAACACAGGCACGGCTTTCCAGAAGGAATGGGTCATGTATCGCAACATTAAACCATATTGATATAAACAACATTGCTTCGTTAGTGGAGAGACGGCGGATGCGAGGACGTAAGAAAAATCTTAGTCGCACCCTTACAAATTTTGGTCGCATTTGCGACCAAATTGGTCGCACTCTCGAGCCCTGAAGTAGGGGGTCCCTGCTACATCTCACTTTAAGTTAAGGGGTCCTTGGCTTAAAAAACATTGAAGACCCCTGATGTAATGCCATTAAGGACAAAAGCTTAACCCCAAAACGTGGGGACAAAACCCCACTTCCACAAAAAACATTTTTCTAAAGGCCATAATGACTATAATAGCTAAGGTTATATTAAAATCATACCTGCAAACTCAGAAGGGCTGAAAAAGGTGACACATCTCTTCTGTGTTTTTCAGACAAGGGCAGCTACAGTCTGGAGTAGAATCCTCTCCAGTGAAATACAGACACACTTTTACACCGTTTAGCTCTCAGCATTTTAACCGTGTTCACTCCAGCTGCTAGCTAATGCTAGGCTAACGTTACCTGCTGCCCACTGTAGTGTTAACTAGCGTCCCGTGCGGCGATGTTTCAGTTCCCTCTAACGTCCGTTTTCGGAGCATCAGAGAGAAGCGCAGTTATTTAAGTAGCAACTAAATAAGGCAACGACATCCACGTTGCTATTCGGTCCGGTAGATAACGGTCTATAAGGCACCGGTGCCGTATTAGCACCGGGTCTGTGCAGGTGCGATTGACCGCGTACAAACCAATAGGGTGTCGGAATGGTATATGTTTATACTTCTCATCTAACCACAACCAAATTCACTCTGTCCGGATGGAGCGATCTGGATAGTTTTTATTTGTTTTTTTGGTTTTTGAACGATGACAAGCCGGAATGAAAACAAGCCGAACTGAAATGTGAGTAACGAGGCTATTTTTAAAATGTGAGTAGAAAGTAGAGATAATTGCGTGAAAATGTAAGGAGTAGAAGGAAAAAGTATGCTGTAAAATAATTACTCCAGTAAAGTATAGATATCCAAAATTTCTACTTAAGTAAGGTAACAAAGTATTTGTACTTCGTTACTTGACACCTCTGCACACGCTTCAAACCGCGAGCGGGCACGTGCGCCACTCGGCAGAAAAGGGAGAAAGAAAAAAATAAATAAATAAATAAAAAATAAAAGAGTCTGCCGCTGTCCGGAGCGACAAAGGGAAAATATTTCAGTCGGAACCAAAATTTGCGTTCTAATCCAGTCCGAATACTACCGTTTGCACAGGAACCTTTCGGTAGACAACCCTACCTGTAACTTAGCTAGAGCCAGTCAAAATAGCATGGCAACTGCAGATGCTGGAGACCCATCGACAGAACTTGAGGCCCCTCCTCTTTCACTGATGTGTGTGAAAGTATTTTGGATTTCCAGTGAGTTATGTTGAAATCGTTCGCGTTGTCGACAAAAAAGCCACAGTTCGCATGCTATACTATGCGCGTGTACCATATTCTGTGCGTTTACCATTGCACATTAGCCTAGCAGCTAGCGGATATTCCTTTTGCTTATAGCTTTATCCCGACAAAACTGCACGGTTGAATTTCAGCCTGCATGCACGTTTTGCAGCCTAAACAGAGCAGCTTATATTGGTTATATTAGAGAGAGCAACAAGTTGGTGGACTACCGCCCGCCGAGTCGCCCTCTCTGCTCTCTGTCTGCTCAGCTGCTGTGCTGGCTTGATGGTGTTTTAAGCCCCCAACTAAGCCTTCAAGGCAGAGCTGCAACCGTCGTCTTCAGGCAGCGCTGCCTGGAAGACGACATTGTGGGCTTCAAACACCAAACCCTGTGTGGTGCGAAGAGTCTCCCCTCAGGATTGTCGGTAAACTTTTTTTTTTCTTTTTTCCTTTATTGACAAATTGTCAATTTTCCAATTGACTAAAGATATGTTATTGTCACATTATGTTGTTAATAAATGTTTTGTACATTGCGAACAAATATCAGATATTATATCACATACAAGTCTATTCTAAAAATGGCATAGCAACCTGTGCTTAAAAAAAGAAGAAGTAAAAATCGAGAATCGAACCGTGACCTTAGAATCGAAAATGTAATCGAAGATTTGGAGAATCGTGACACCCCTACTCAATTCCATTAAGTGTCCCAGTAAGCTATTTCAGTGAGTCAGAGAGGCACAATACCAGGGTCTCTCCTAAGTGGAATGCAGCCATCAGTAATGGGTTTGAATACACCTGTGCTTTTCCTACTATGACATGTCAACATGTCTGCCGTGAAAAAGGTATACATCCGCCCATATGCACTCCATTTTCCCCTCCTAAACTCTGCAATATCCCCCCACACACACTCCATCCTCCCCAGGGCTTGACATTAACTTTTTGAGGCACTTCTCCTTTGGACAAGTACATTTACATTTCACTTGTCCATGCACAAAAGTCACTTGTCCGGGTAAAGATTCATCATTTTATAAAAAAAATAAATAGTGTTTTGCTAATGCAGAATTCAAAACAAACCGTTGAAAGCATCCTAACACTATCAACATTAATAAAATTCTGTTGAAACAGTAGAAACAAACGTGTCCCAACAATAGATTTCCCATTCAACAAGAAAAAAGGATCTCCAGACTCCATAATACAAAGTAATATGTTGCACGCCGGTGTGCAGAAGTTAATATATTGAGATTCTAAGTCAATATTTTAAAGTTTGTCATTACTTTCAGATTCCTAGTCAATATTCTAAGTTACTAAGTCAATATATTGAGATACTAAGTCGAAACCTTTAGATAGTGAGTCAATATATCTAGATTATAAGTCAATATTTTAAATGTTCTTATTGGTTTGAGATTCTTAGTCAATATTCTGAGTTACTAAGTCAATATATTGAGATACTGAACCAATATAGTGAGATATTAAGTCAATATATTGAGATACTAAGTCAATATTTTGAGATAAGTCAATATAATGAGATACTAAGTCAATATTTTGAGATAAATCCATATATTGAGATACTGAACCAATATAGTGAGATATTAAGTCAATATATTGAGATACTTAGTCAATATTTTGAGATAAGTCAATATATTTAGATACTAAGTCAATATTTTGAGATAAATCAATATATTGAGATACTAAACAATATAGTGAGATTCTAAGTCAATATTTTACATTTTCTCATTACTTTGAGATTCTTAGTTTATATTCTGAGATACTAAATCAATATTTTGACCACAGGTAGTGGTGACTTGAACTTATACTATATCTAAAATAATTTTGTAGACATAACAATGGATTTTGCCACTAAATGTTGGTGATAACTTTTTTTATACAATTTCACTCATTTCTACCCGGCAGAGGCTGATTTACCGAAGGGATCCTTTAAAAGGTGTAGCTACTTTACAGTTGATTATTACCCGATATTTAATCCGCATATTATTTATTTTCTTCAAAAAAGGAGCACAAAAAAACTACATTATAGAACGGCTTGTTTATTGCTAAGGCAAAATTAAATGATTTATTAAAAATTTAACAATAACCTATTTCACCAGTACGTTCCTGTTAAACAACAAAAACGACCACTGGATGGGAAAAGGGTATTTTACAACAACTCTGAATGCAGCACGATGCTGGCGAGGCAAATTTCAAGTGAACGCAACATCTGTGTTTTTCCGACAACAGCAGCTGCACACTGTCATACGTTCCTCTCCAGTGAAATACAGACACACTTTTACACCGTTTAGCTGTCAACATTTTAACCGTGTTTACTCCAGCTACTAGCTAACGGTAGGCTAACGTTACCTGCTGTTGAGTGTAGTGTTAACTATCGTGACATGCGGCGATGTTTAGGTTGCCTCTAACTCCGTTTTCGGAGCATCAGAGAGAAGCGCAGTTATTTCAGTGGCACTGAAGTCCGCATTGCAATTCGGTCCGGTAGATAACAGTCGTTAAGGCACCGGTGCCGTATTAGCACCGGGTCTCTCGTTTTCTGTCAAAGATGTGGCGAGGAGGTAACGTTAAGGCGGAGTTAGCAAGCTAACATTAGCCAACTAACACCGGCAGGTTCACCGTGATTTCATGCTGCATCGCTTACAGAGAATTTGTTGAACAGTGGGCTGGGTCTAACGTTAGTGGTCCGCTGCCCGGGATTGCGGGGGAAAAAAATTATCGTTTCAAATCGGTAACATACGTAATGAGGGGCACATGACGTGAAGTAACATGGCATTTTATTTTGTTTGAGTTTTCACTTGTCCAGTGGGGCAAGTAAATTTCTCTTCCACTTGCCCTACACAAAATCCACTTGTCCCAGACAAGCGGACAAGCCTTAATGTCGAGTCCTGCTCCCCTCCTGAACACTGCAATACACACACACACACACACACACACACACACACACCATCCTCCCCTCCTAAACTCCTGGACTCACACCACATACAGAGCTGTCAAGGCACAGTGCACTTTATCCATATTCTTATCTCCATTTTGTATCACTTTTTCAAACTATTTATTGCTTTTTTATTGTTGGTTTTTAACTTAATTTCATTCGTTGTGTAAGGAAGACTAGCAAAGCTAACTTTTCATTGCCTGGTGTAAGTTGTCTTTACTGTGCATTTGACAGTTGAATTCTTGATACTTTAGCTGTTCCTCTCTAGTTCTAGTAAGACTAGTATTTGGACAATGTTAACATTCTCCTATGTAAATGGCATGGATGTCTATTTTTATTGCAACTTAATGGAGAAAGCTGTGTCATTTCTTTCCAGATAATGATAAATTGACTATTGCTATAATAAGCCATTTAAGCTAAGTATATGGTTACTTGAATTCTCATTATGTTTTTGTATATTGTATTTGTTGTTATTATAGACAGACACACACACACACACACACACACACACACAAACACACACACAGAGACACAAACACACACACAGAGACACAACACACACACACACACACACACACTTTGGTTACAATACTGTGATATTGTGTTCCAAGGCGAACATCACTACTATGTAATCATCACCTATACAGTCCTAATGGAAAACCTATTAAATAAGAATCTTTTTTAATCTAGAAAACAGACCCGAAATCCCCATCACCAAACCCACCAGACTCCATGTAAATAATCAGTACTTTTAGCGTGTATAGAGCCAGCATATTTCCACATGTAAATGTGGTAATTAAGGGTTTATTTCAACCAAACCAGAGTGGTGATTATTGGAACAGTGGAAAGATGAACCATGCCGGTTTTTGGTAGTTTTATTTTGTTTCTGTCCACTTTGAATGCAGTGTGTTTTACGATGATAAAAGTACTGATTATTTACATGGAGTCTGGTGGGTTTGGCGACGGCCTATTAAAGAGCTAAAGATTCAAACAGCGCTTATGAACAAATGCTTATTTACATACGTCCTGCCGTCATATCGTTGCTGAGAGAAGAGATCACAGGAAGGAGAGAAAGATCAACTGAAGGTTTAATGACCAAACCTGCTCTGTGTAACCGAAGCTGAGGGTTGAAAACAGCGTCCAGTAGCTCCCGTTGTCGCTCGTTCTCCTCTTTTGAACGACAAAGTTCCTCCTCGTACTCTGCTATCGTTCTTTCAAACAGCCCAAATATCTACTGCGGTCAAGCCAGCCTCCACTTCAAAATGAGCGGTCAAACTAGCCACCCCTATATTTCGCGGTGCGCGTATACACTTGCTATTACGGTGAAACTAAAAAGAGGGAATTTTCTGACGAAGGCAATTTCCCATTCATTTATTCTGTCTGCCTGTCTGTCTATCTGCCTGCCTGTCTGTCTGTCTGTCTGTCAGAAAGAAAGAAGGAAAGAAAGAAAGATTTTAGCACACCTCACAACCTCTGTGACAACTGCATGATATGCTGAATTCCAAAATAAGAGCCCCCCCAAAACTCAAATATTATGTTTTGTCTACACATTAAGAAAATCATGAAAATAAAAGTACTAGCTTCCACAGACCAATTTCACCTCAGCTGGAGAGGACTCCTTCTCAATGTGTGATCTACAATGTTTCAGGACATTCTGATGTTGTTTTCCAAAATAAGAGCCCCCAAAACTCATATACACACTTTTTTGTCCATACATTCAGAAAATCATACAAATAAAAGTCTCAGCTTCCACAGACCAATTTCACCTCAGATGGATAGGACTCCTCCTCAAGATGTGATCTACAATGTTTCAGGGCATTCTGATGTTGTTTTCCAAAATAAGAGCCCCCCAAAACTCAAATATTAGCTGTTTTGTCTACACATTAAGAAAATCATGAAAATAAAAGTACTAGCTTCCACAGACCAATTTCACCTCAGCTGGAGAGGACTCCTTCTCAATGTGTGATCTACAATGTTTCAGGGCATTCTGATGTTGTTTTCCAAAATAAGAGCCCCCCCAAAACTCACATACACGCTGTTTTGTCCATACATTCAGAAAATCATACAAATAAAAGTCCCAGCTTCCACAGACCAATTTCACCTCAGATGGAGAGGACACCTTCTCAAGGTGTGATCTACAATGTTTCAAGACATTCTGATGTTGTTTTCCAAAATAAGAGCCCCCCAAAGCTCAAATATTAGCTGTTTTGTCTACACATTAAGAAAATCATGAAAATAAAAGTACTAGCTTCCACAGACCAATTTCACCTCAGATGGAGAGGACACCATCTCTCAGTGTCACTTACAAAAGTACAAGACAATCTGTTATTGAATTTCACATTTAAATTTTTTTATTTAATTATTTACAAATTATTTAAACACTTTTTTATAATGAATATGTGAACACTTCTTTAAATGAACATAATGTAATTTGCAATATTATTTTACCAAACAAAATTGACAGCAGCATAATGTAAATAAAACGATAAATAACATAAAAGTATTAATTCTGTTATCTCGACAGATTTAACAGCAGAAAACGCAGTCCCAATCATTGACTCTGGCCCATCTCAGCTTTTTCTTAGTCATGCCCAGGCACTTCTCGTGGTACCACCTCTTGCAGCGGTCACACTGGATCTAAAATAAGTTAGAAATATCATTTAACTGCTACATACACAGATCCACGTTTTAAATTGCTACTCCTTCTCACTTTACAATTCTCCTTTTACAAGTGAACCAAAAAACTCACCCACTTTGTCACATGTTGCCTGCTTCCAATTGGCTCTTTCTGTGCGCACATGGAACAGTGATTGGTCTCATCAAACACTATAAGTATTAGAAATAAATAAATGGGTAACACAAATTTAATGTTCAGTGTCCATGCCCTTTTTAAAGGAACCACCTTACAATATCAACATTACATACAGCGAAGACTGCATTTATTTATATATATAACCAGCGAGATATTTAGGTAATTACTAAATGTTGCTTTTAAACCATGTTTTAAAATACTCTGCTGTATTAACTAGAGTGAAAATAACAATGTGTATAACTTGTGTCAAGACATTATTTTTAATATTATAAACTGTCTATTTATACCCCTTTCATTTTTGTGAACCTATTTATGTCATAGTATATCTATGGTGTTGCTGTTCATGTCTTATTTCATGTATTGCATGTATTACGTCTCATTGCTTGCAATATTTCCATGCCTTAATCCTCTGCATAGTCATCTGTAATCTTTTTTTGTTATTTGCCAAGCTTGTTTACTTGCATTACTGGCATGTATTACCTGTGTGTGATCAATTTTCTTGTCATCTTTATTTGTAATTTCAGTTGATACCCTCTGTGTTTATGATTGCATGTGGTGCATTAGACGCTATTTTTGTCTTGTTAAATTCTACATAATGCTGTTAAATAACGACACTATGGTGAAAAAGTATTTTTATCAATAAAATATTTAATATATAAAATATTTTTGGTTACTGTCCATTTTATCAAAATCTTTACAGCTTTTTGTAGTAACCATGTTTATAATAGCTGTAAGCTGCTCTGTGTTATAGCTCACCATAGGTTGTCCTGAAATTACTGGCCACCATGGCTTCACAGGCCGTATTCTGTCTGTCTTAGCTGATACTACTCTGGCAACCCTACATTTTGTGTTAGCTTTAATGTAATAATATACAACCTGGCTGTGAGTGTTGACCATCAGAAGACATCTTAACTAGTGTGAATTCTTTCTTTGAATTTTGAATTATTTAATTATTGTTATAACCATCTATTTCCCTCTGAAGCTGCATTAACAGTTTTATTCAAATTACAATTTCACTGAAGTTTCATTTAATAAAATATTTTTTCTACTACTGTTTTTATATTACACTAGACTTCTGCATTGTGCATTTGAATTCTGACTAGAGTCTAAACTGTTAAGCTGCATTTTATTTTGTATCCCTCAATACAACAGACAAACACTTGTTTTACAAACCTGATTCTTTCAGTATCTGCAGAGCCATCATTTTTCGCTCTTGTGCCATTTCCTTTTTGGATGTTCCAAAATGGAAATCTGGAACAGCTGGAAATGCCCTCACTATTGCCCTTGCCATCTAAACAAATAATACTATTTACAAACATTGTGTGGACTGTGTCAGACTCCAGCTTAACTACAAAATTCCAATTATTTTGTATTGTGTCATGTTGTGTAAATTGTTGAAACATCAAATAAATTTATGAAAGAAAAGAGATAGATATTACAAAACTTCACATACCAAGGTGACAATGACCCCACAGCTACTGGCATCCTGCTGGACTGGATGTTTCAGAACTCCTCCTTTCCATTTGATGTCCAGCCACTCCATTTTTCCATGGCATGTTTGCCTCATCTGTAGGTACTCACTGTATGTGATGTTTTACAGGAATATGTATTAATTAGGAAAAGATTACAAAAAGCTTTGCTTTCAAATGATAAGTAAATTCTAAACTTATAACTCTTCTTCTAATGGTGAAAGTCTAAGTACTCCCAAATAATGCTATTAAACTCTTAAATTCAGTAAGTTTATACTAAACCAAATTACAAGGTATGGCATGTAAATAAATCCATTAATTTAATGTAATTCAATGTCTTTACAACATTTGTAATGTCTCCATAAATTGTGATGTGATTAATTTAATTTGGAATTTGGGAAAAATATATGATATAGTGAATTTCCTTAATTTTTTACCAGGCTATTGGGTTAATATTTGGTGTAACCCTTTTAGTGAATGTAAATCAGTAAATATGTATCTCCACCAATGACCACTCCTTGGTTTAGGAATTTCATGAGTTATAAAATGAATACCTGATTTTTTTGGCAGCATGAATGGAATCATCTTTCTCTTTGTTATTTTGTGAAGGATCCATCAAGTACACTGTGTGGTTGACAGCATTTATGTACTGAAAATGATAAGGGGGAAATGCAACCAATACATCTTTTAATAATACACCAGACAAAATAAATAATGACATATAGATATCGTTCTGCTACTCACCAGAAGTTTCCAGTGGACGTCGCAGATGTTCACAAATAAAAGAATTGCCTGGTAATTGTCAAAGCTGACCTAATGAGGAAGTTAAATAATAATTACCTTTGCACTGTAAACCATAAATAGTAAATTTATGTTTTAAAAGCAATATGGAAAGCTGGCATATTCACTATACATTTAGTATGTAGTGCTGCAATAGATAATTTATAATTTCTCATACATAAGGTCCCTGCACAAACACACAAAATTGCACATCCACACTGTAGTCCATGTTACCACTGTGATCACCTTTGACAAACTGTGCAGGAAAAGATGTGAGCTTTCCCCAAACCCCCATGCAGAATCACCCATGCTGTGTAGAGTGATTTGAGAATATATATGGAGTTCCCCATCTCCAGCTGATTGACAGCAAGATGAAACATGCCTTCAATTATCTAAATAAGAAATGTGGGAGAAATGTTTTAATTTCTTTGAAGTTGTATTATAAAATAAAAATACAATTTCTATATTTCAATGTTTACACCAAGAAACACATAACAAACACAAGGTAACTAATCATATGTCTATAATTATAATTCACAATAATGGTCCATCATTAATAGGTATCTGTGCATTAATTTATGCAGGACAAATGAGTAAAACTACATAAACACCTCAGCTATCTGCTACTATTAACTAATGTGAAAACAAGTTTACCTATCAGTAAGTACTAGTCAACTTCGAACCGATGTAGTTTATTAATAGGTAATCAATAATTAATGAATTAGAGCAACCTCATTATGAAATATTAAGTAACTATGAAAAATTATTAGCAATTACTACCAACTCAATATGCAAAAACAAATAGTGATCCGGACCTTAATTTAAATGTGAAAACAATTCAATTTAAAATAGTGGATCAGATCACTAGCACTTCATACAGAGTTAATAGGTAAATGGCAATGCATTTTATGACAATGGTAAGAGTACAAAAAGACAAGTGGTCACATCTCAGATACGTTAATGTGGTGATTATTTAGTAATTGTTAATTATTTGTCATTGTTCGTTGTTACAATTCTTCTTAACGAGGCTGATTACCTATTAAGGAACTACAGATTTTTAATTTTTAAAACTTAACTACAGTTTGTATAACTAAATATTGAAGAGAATGAAATGCATACTACCTCGCCATATAACCACCGGTGTGGTTGAAGTGTACGGAGCTCACGGTGACGAACAATAATTGTTTGCCCTATGTTCTGGGTCGGGATCACAGAAACCACAACCTCTGTGTCTTTTCTTTTCCACCAGGAGGTGAGCTGCATGCCATAAATTGAAATTAAAAGTGACACGTTGTTAAACATAAATTGAATGTGTTTCAACTTGTTGTCTCTCTTTTTTAAAACAATTATATCCTTTCTTTTTAATGTTGATTCAAATAATAACCTTTAAAAGTTACTAGTAAGAACTTGTGATACTAGAAAGCCTTCTTAGTTGATGCTGTGGGGTTATTGATGTCTTGGATGGTGTCTGAGGTTTGTTTGACATGTCCCCATGTACTACATCCTTTCCATCCAAAGTTTCTTCATGGTCCCCCAGTACAGATGAACTAGGCTGTGGTAAAGACTTTGGTTTCCCAATGGCACCGTCAGGTACTGAGGAGTCAACCTATCAACAATGTATTTAAAAACAAATCACCTTACCAAGGATCCTCATGTTAAATACCTTTCGTTTGTCTCTTAATTTCCTATTTTAAATATATTTAAAACAAATATAAAATAAGATCTTTTACAATATTTCAATTGTTTGTAGAAGTTTCAGTTGTAATTTACATTAATAGTTTCTCTAAAAAAGATGTACCACACACAAAATGCCAAAAGAAAAATAATATTAATATTAAGTAAAGATTGTGTAGTGTGTAGTGAAAACGGCTTCTGTTGTTATACATCTATGAATAGTAAACTATTTCGGATTGGCTGTAATTACTTTGGCTGCAGTAAAGCTAAAACTGTAATGTTTAGATTAGGATTATTACTATTAATTCTGTATAAGGCATGACAGCTTTATATTTACAGTATACCTTCTTGTTCGATGTCTTGAAATGAAACGGCTTCCGGAGTGGTGTAACATATCTCCCCCTCTTTTTCTGCTGCCGTTCTTTCCACTTTTCTTGGTCCACTCTGTACGTCTGCATAAAGTAAAGTATAGATGGAAGAAGTCATTTATAATTTTAATAACTTTGGAGAACTGTTTTAGATACCAATACATATAATGTGATTTTCTTTATATTTACTTAAAAATTGTTACCCATGCCACCTTCAATGAAACCTTAATTAAAGTATTCAAACCTTTCTTCTAACAACTCTTTCGGAATCTTCATACTCCTTCAGGAGAGCAGTGTGACTAGTTTGATAGCAGGACACAAAATCATCAAGCCTAGTCAGGCGGCCAGAGGGAAATCGAATGTGTTTTAAATCCCACTGGCTCTTTTCCATAATGCCCTGGGTTCTGTTGTCCTCTGTTATGTTCTGAGAAGGGTATAAAAAACAGGTACATTTGTAAAATAATTTACCTGTTAAACACATTAAGCAATCGAGTAATAAAGTCATGTCATGTAAAATATTTTATAATTACTTGTCTTGGAAGCTTTCTGATGGTGTTGCATTTCCTAGAGCACTGCTCATATTGTGGTCCCGTCCCATGTCGTCCAAGGTCACCTTTGAACAAAAGTACGTAGGTAAAGCCATGTGTTTAATTTTCATAAAACAAAGCAAGATTTTTATATCCAAAATGGATATATTGATTAATGATGGCAAACCTAGCATTATCCCGGTCCACAATCCAGAATAAGGTAGAAGGTATTTGTTGAGGTGCTCGATAAGGCCTCTGCAGAAGTAAACATTCGGCTCTCCATACATGTCTAGTGGAGCATTGGAAATTACTTCTTTGCAACGTGTTGCAAATCTGTTGACTCCATCGATGTCCTTAATGTAATGTAACAATGTGTTATTATTACAGGTGTGTTTGAAAATGATAAAATGACTGACAAAAGTTTCAAAAGTTTCAGCTTTGACCTTTTTGATAATGACTGGGCTGGAATATACCTCAGTAATACACAAGTCCTGCCAGACATGTACTTGGTGCCATGTGTTGTTGATGTTGTGTATTTTTGTCCCAAATTTTCAGATAAGTAGTTACATTTTTGGAGAGTGTTGAAGGTAGATGCGGAGAGTAGCCTTGAGCAGGTATTAACACTCAAGGTGAGGCAAAGGTGATGTGAAAAAAATGATGGGCTTTATTATCAATGACCCAAGTAAGGTCCATAAGAAAAAATGACAATAGAAAGAATTAACAAAATTAAGGAAATTAACTAAAAAGCACTTTCAAAAAAAGATAAAATTCAAATTGACTTAAGTCAAAACAATCAAAAGTATAAATACACCACTATTCGCTATAGTAGACCTTAAATCAGGTTTAACGTGGAGATCCTCCAGCAGACTTACGTCCTACTACCTTCACGTATACTCCAGCTCTCCTTTCTGAGCAAACACATGGCCACCCTATATAGCCTGACGCCACCCCTCAAATTGGAACATACCAACCTGTAAAACTCAGGGGTGGCTCAGGTGAGTAGGCCGTAATGGCTTCATACAGCACACATAAATATACAACAATCTAAATAGATACAACATATAATTTATACAATAGGTATTACCATTAACCACAGCCACAAGGTATCTTGTTGGCTGTAAAATATAATACACCACAAGTCATGTTTGTGACAATCTATAGCTTTTAAACAAACTATGATAAATGCATTTAGCTAAGCCTATCAAATAGTAAATCACCGCAGCAATAGATGTTAAAAATTTGTGCACAAAACTACGGGATTAATACAGGGAATTCGATAAATGACAGACAATATAAAACCAGTATAAATAACCGGACATAGACAGTCAAACAAACATGTACAAGCAACATTCTTCACTCAGTCTTTGAGATTAAAACAGGTAGCGCATCGCTACCGTGACGGCAGCCATGCGCCCCGTCACAGAGAGCAATACAACACAGCACATATAGACCACACAATGCACATAAAAGAACCATATCAATGACACATAACATGAAAATTTATTAAAAATACTGCTAAATGTTTTTCCTTTTTTCACTGTGTTCACTGTCTGTTAATCTTTAGTGTACCCAGTTTTCCCATGTGTTTCTTTGTTTCATCTCATTCCCCTGTTTGTCTCATTGGTTACTGATTAATAAGTGTCCTAATTTCATGTGTCTAGTTAATTAGCTCCCTTGTTTATCTGTGTCTGTTAGTTGTCAAGCTTTGTTTAATGTCACAAATGACCGTGGTTTCTCCTCCGTGATTGTCCTGTTTATTATTTTGATTATTATCTAATATATAATTTTATTGAATAGATATCCTAAATTATTCGCTTTAATACAGCCACCAATTAACAATCATACTGTTACATATGTTTGAGGCTGCAGATGCTGTGGACTTTATATTTATTATACATTTCTGTCTTGTTATATTAAAATGATGCTGTGTTGTGGTGTTCAAGTGGCAGATAATTAATTTAGTATTTTTTTTAAATGAAGTAAGTATTTTCTGACAACACACACTTACAAAACACACCAAAGTTACTTTATGTACTGACAAAAGGCCTTGTTGTTTATATGTCTGTTGTACTGTATTTACATGTAATGCAATTGTTCCATAAATTTGTTCTGTTAAATGTTAGTAATATATCAAATATGTATCATCATAAACTACTTTAATCTCATTGTAAACTAGCTGCACTCTATGGCCTTTATCTAAGTACATTTGTACTCGAGAAATTTAACATACAGTACATTTATTGAAAAAAAAGTATTCCTTCGCATCTTTGTTAAAATCAAAACCATAAATATTAAAATGTAAACTTTGATTTGACATTTACCTTCAAGCTCTCACTTTTGGACTTGGTTGTCTCATCCAATGTAGTCGCTGTTCTCTGCATCCACGACTGCAGGTTTTTGAAATGTTTCTCTACATTGGGCCCACAGGATGGACTGGAGAACACAACAGCAGCACTTTGAACCATGTCATCTAGTTCTATTAAAGTGCTTGCAGTTGTCAGGGAACCAAAGACGTGCATGGCCAGATGGTAGTGTTTTGGCGCACTGTGGAATGTAAAAAAATAATTAGATTCAAGAATATATGTTATATGTTGATAGATGATAAATTGTACAACTTGTGTGTATTATATCCAAATTTGCACGTTATGTAATATTTGCTGGTCTTTTGTATATTTATTGAATAATCATTATTCTATGCATTTCACAGGCAAAGCTGATGTAGGGGAATTCAGAGGCCACACTGCTAACAGAAAATGTGTGCATTTTTGGATAGTTCAGTTCACATTGGCAGTAACATTATTATTTTTTGGTATGAGGAAAAGAGATGTTGCTGTTGTGTTTTTTGACCTAGCACATTAATGAAAGGTAATTCATTACAGAATCTGTATAACATTATTGGACACTTAGCAACTGACACTAAAAGAGGATTGTCACAAACAGTATTTTTTTAAAGTACACTACTTACTACTTTCTGCACATTTCCTTTGCATTCTTCATTACATGGCTGAGACAACGATGAAGAATTGGCACCACAAAATCTTCTTTTTTTCCTTTACCACTTGCTATATTATAGTAGTGGTTAATGGTGTCTTTCAGGTTTTTTTTGGCAAATGACAGGCATATTGCCTGCATCAACACCATTGACCCATCACACAGGATCATGATGGGTGACTGCATACCTTTTCTCCCAAAACACCTTGCCACATCAGTCTGAAACGCCTCTAGAAAGTAGTTAACTGAGGCCGTGGTGTGATCACAGGTAAGGTATGTGGCAACAGGTAGTGGAGATGAGTTTTTGTGGGGATTCCTAACCACCAACTCATAGACATAGAAAGGAGGAGATCCTTTCTGCTTTCTCATGATGCTGCCAGTCGCATCCAGATAGACAATGTCCTCCTGGCATCGCTCCTGATATATTTCAATCCCCCTGCGTGACCAAAGAAGAACCCCTTTTGGGTGTAGCATTACTTTCTGGAGGACCTCATCAGGACTGCCTTTTTTCTGGTCAAGCATGATTTGAAGACTTATGACTTCGTTACTGTGCTGCCGGCTTCTCTTACGTGCTTCCCACGATATATTTTTCAGGACATTGGGACTTGGAGCCTCATCCCGACAGCCAGACTCCATAACATCTTCGTGTATTTTTGTTATTTTGTCAAGGTACATAGCTCGTGGGAGCTGTCTTTGTAAGTCTTCGCCCAGTGTTTTTCTTTCATGTGCCCTAACAGGTCTTCTTTTTAATTCCGTTAAATTATGAATACTCTTCTCCCCTTGGTATTCTACTATTGCCTTGAGGTCCTCTTCACTGTCCACAGTAACTGTTACTGTGACAGGGCAATCCTCAAATCTGCAGTAACCAAGGCAGGAGAATTCAGGGCTCGCTTGTATCGAACCCATAACCTTCAGTTTGTGCCTTTTAAAGGCAATGGAACAGTATGGGTGTATGGTCCTCAGACCTTTCGAAATTATATTTGTCCACTGGAGTCCTTTAAAGCTTCTTTTCTGTCTGTTCTTCTTCAGCTTTTCCCAATCATTCCTTTCAATAAAAAAGAATGATGGGTTCTTCGGTAAGTTGATTTTTATAAATCCATCGTCATCGGATGGATTACTCATGGACCCCTAATGAAAAAATAGAATGTTACTGTAACATGTACGTATGTCCATTAAATAAATGTTTTTTTGAAACTGTGGAACATGTAATTCTAAAACCTTTGTTTCAGTCAAACGTGAACACGGACAAATACTTATTTTTCCCATATTGTAATTGTAACATTAACAAAAACAAGGAATAATGTGATGTGAAGTCAATGTAGAACACCAGATTCTTATTATCGTTACTTTCCTTTCAATTACAAGACAAGGCATATAGACACCCAACATTGAATCAAACAAATTAGAAAAAGAGCAAACTAACTTTCTCTGAAGATGGGGAATATTCTGTGTGCTGTGTTGATAGAAAGACAAGCAAAGTTTGACATTATACTTTTGCAGAACACATGAAACCAGAGTAAATACAAAGAGTGAAGACTAACTTTCTCTGAAGGCTTGAGTCCCTCATCTTCATCAGCATTGTCACTTGCCACAGATGGCAGAGGAGATGGGGAATATTCTGCCTTGTGCTTTTCGACAAAGTATATAATGTAATAATGATGTTTAAATGTAAACATTTTGAAAAGAACCTTGTTAAAATATGAAATGCCTGCATCTGTCTTTGAGAAACTCAATATAACAACCTTTAATATTGGCTATCATCAGCAAGATGTGTATATATATATATATATATATATATTTGTTTGTGTGTGTGTACTCACCGTATGAAATACATTTTGCAGACGATAGCGATGGTTTTTAGTGTTTGCAATGGCTAGTGCAATGCACACTTGTCTTTATTTGTAATATTATCATCATAGTCGCTGAGTTTCTGTTTCAGGACTTCAACTGTCTCCACAATTTCATGGTCTACTATATTTTTGTTTTTGTTCTATTGGGGAAATAATGCATTACAAATAAATGACATAGTTATTCAAAAATGTAATTTCACAGATGGATAGTTAATGATTGAATTACTCACCCCAAATAACTTGAATGAGTGCACTCTGGATAAAATCAAAAGAGGAAGAAATTAGGATGACAGCATATATATGTATAATGTATACACACATATATATATATATATATATATATATATATATTAATCATTGCTGTAACACTGTAGAATACTGTTCTGTCATTAATAAATGAATATAACGCACTTTTGACATTCAAGTAAGTACTAATAACCAACAAGAATTAATAAACCAATTTGTAATTAATATTATGTTGCCGTGTGGTAGTTCACTATTAGAAAAGTACTATTAACTTATTTATTACTTATCTATTAATTAACTATTAAAAAATAATAAACAGGATCAAAATACTTGTGTATAGCAAATGGGGATTGTACATTTAATAAAAATATGCAGTCACCCTTTCTTGCTCTTCGGCATCTTTCCGGTCATCAGATGGTGCAAGGTACGGTTTGTGTTGTTTATCAAGAAACAGCAATACTGTCATTGCACGGTTGTTGTCGGTGTAGTTGCATGTTTATGCCTCGCAGGTGCCTGTTTAAAACGTATTACATATTTTGTAGCTGCACATCTGAAACTTTTAGGCAAAGTACCCACATTTGTCTACTACAAATGTCAACAATTTAAATGTCTTCAACTATATCACAGACTTTGTGTGATGATGACAAATACAAGGTGGTCCTTAGTTACAATCTACCCCACTACTGGGGTAGGTTGTAACACAGACTGGGGTAAGTTGTAACAAGTAGACACAATTAACAAAAACTAAGGGTACTCAAGTGATATGCCACAACAACAGTTTTATTTTAAATGAATGGCTGCAACAATAAAATATGTGTGAATATGGGGAGTGTATGTGCATGCACACGTGTGCGTTTGTGTGTGCATATCTGTACCTGCACATTCATATGGGTGTTTGTGTGTGTAAGTGTGTGTTTATGTGTGTGTATGTGTGTGTGTGAGTGAGAGCAAATTGGCATAAACATACTTACCCCCATTCCACAGAACGAACAAATGAAATGCAGTCTTTATCAGTCACAATGTTGACAAGAACAAACAAATTAAATGCATTCTTAAGTCACAATGGTGACAAGAAAAAACTAATTCAGTGTATTCCTAATCAGAGTCAAAATGGTGGCCAATGAAATTGGTTTGGCCTCGAGTGCATGCCTGGTGTCACCAAAAGCTACATAAAACACACTTGACCTACACTTGATGGTTGTAACACTTTCATAACACGTGTTACAACCTACCCCGCCACTGTCACCCATTGTTTAGCAGGGCTCGCAAGTTTTGAAGACAGGCAAGAGTGACACCCCCCCCCGCCCCACAAAAAAAAAGCTCATAGATTGGTGGCGGGTTGGACGAGTCACAGGAGCAGGGGTGTTTCATTAATATTATTATTACTATTATTAGTGTTTTTGTTATTATTAATAATTGCTCAGATTTACAAAAGAAAAGATTTGACACATGGCACTGACAATTCAACCAAATACAAAGTATTTATTCAATTTCCGCATGGCATGGTGACTTATGATAAGGAGGGGTATGGGGGTCCAATTTTGAGCATTAAACTCTTAATTTCCTGCATTCTGGTGAAATTTTATCCACCTATTTATACCTTTTTCTGAATCAATTCATGCTGGAAATCTTTATGTAATGGTAAACATAGATTATTATCCAAATATAAAAACATAATGGAATATATGGCAGTAAGGCTCTCAGGCATTCTGTATTGCTTTCATCTATTTATTCTCCTGTAGATCAGCTTTCCTAATTAAGTCTGAGTCAGCACACATGTAGAGGCATCATTTACTCTTCCCTTTTGCATCTTTTGTTGAGGATTTAACCTCCTTAAATGTGCATATGACAATTATTCACGTCAATGATACATTAATTCATTTTAATGAATTGATAAACAGAATTGTTTGAGCAAGATTTCTGCTCATGTTCAAAACGTTGTGCACATTAAAAATATATCTGTTTTATCTGAGTTTTGGAGGAGTCGTGATATTTTGAGAAAAATAAAGTTATAATAGTCAATATATTTCAGAAAATAATCTGCTGTGCATTAACGTGATTGCTCTGCTGAGACGGTAGATCTCAGACCGTCTGACAGACACAGAGCCCCGTTTGGGTCTCTGGTCTCTGAATGAGCGAATGTATGTTAATGTCTGTACGCTGCTCTATGCTTTTTTTTTCATTGGCTGTTGCATTAAATCTTACCCAGATACAATAGTGCTATTTTCTGATTGTCTATTGTGTATCCCCTTTTTTATTTTTTTGATTGGCTGATAAGTTGCAGGCTCGACTAAGAACTCCAGGGGAGACGCGCTTAATTCCTGCCGGTTCCATAGTGAGATCGGCGCGGCCAGAGACATTTTGGGCGCTGCGGCATATTCAATTTATTTTAAATAGTTTTTCCGCGTGAGAAATACAATGTGTGGCGGGCGTGCGTGACAAAAGACCGAAATGAGTGACTGTCACGCTCAATGCGTGACACTTGAGAGCCCTGGTTTAGCTAGCTGTATTAGCATGGTGCTTTGAAATTAGCAGGAGGTTGATAAGCCATTTTTTACAAGAGAAACTACAGTTTGATCAGATATAACTCATACAACATTATCTACAACGGTAGAAGTACTAAAAAACATATTATCTTGTCATTCTTTTTTTACTTTCTTACCTCCGAATTAGGTTTTCTGCTGTAGCTTCAGGTGAGAGATAGCTACACTGACTGGAAAACCTCCATGTGGGATTATATAGGAAGCCTGAGGAAACTGAAACTGTCACATGACTCCTATCTTATCCATGATTCATGGAATTGGTGGTGTTAAAACTATCCCTGTGTTACAACTGTACCCGGTCTCCCCTACTGTAATAAAATATCTCTTATTTTCAAGATAGAAATGTAATGCAACAATAACCTAAGTTACTTAATTTTGCATTACTGCTGCAGTTAAGTTTTCTACGCAAAAAGTTGAAGTTAATTTTTTTACAATTTTATTACAGGTTTAAATAATGAACGACTTTCACCGACATTAAGCTTCCAGACCTGAAACGATTTATTATGCCCCCCTCTGGTGGACAACAACTACCACCAGTCCAACTTAGCATATGCATACAACCATGTAACAGTGGTTTCCTTAAGTAAGCATATTAAGCTTATGCATTAATTATGTAGTTTAGAAAAATAATATCCATCATAAAACAGATGGGGAGAACCACAAGAATCAGAATAACGAACACAAGCAAAAATAAATTGAGTAGCTACTTCAGCACCATGGACAACATAATTGATTTGTGTAGAGCACTTTTGAGACATAAAAGTTATGAGGCATGGTCATGGATACCAATATGTGTTTATTATATGTGATGTTTTGTGAGTAAATGTCAGAAAGAGAGAAGAAAGCTTCCAATAGAGACACAAAGAAATACATTTGCATAATGAAGAATCATTGAAAGCAGTGTTACACCGATCTTCGACGGACAAACTTTTTTTAAAGTTTAAAGTACATAATTTTATGTGATTCTAAAAAGATGTAAATGTATTCACATGTCATTTACATATCATAATGACATTTATATTGCACAAATTAATGTCTACCACAGACAGATTTGTGTCAACTAATATTTTCAATGGATAGACACAAGCACAAAGGGAATATGAATAAAAGTCTCTTTGGGGCATTGTTCACAACAGAGGATATAATTGTCCAACTTGAGATCATGAAAGACACTGCAACGGTGCAATTTACATCATTTGCACTGGCTTGGGCACTGTTGTGACTGAAACAGAAAAACAGGGAAATTAATGTTATTACTCATCAATGACAGAAATCAGAAGTCTTTAAAAGGCCATTTAGTTTGGAAAAAAACATCAGAATGCCCTGAAACATTGTAGATCACATCTTGAGGAGGAGTCCTATCCATCTGAGGTGAAATTGGTCTGTGGAAGCTGAGACTTTTATTTGTATGATTTTCTGAATGTATGGACAAAACAGCGTGTATATGAGTTTTGGGGGGCTCTTATTTTGGAAAACAACATCAGAATGCCCTGAAACATTGTAGATCACATCTTGAGAACGAGTCCTATCCATCTGAGGTGAAATTGGTCTGTGGAAGCTGGGACTTTTATTTGTAGGATTTTCTGAATGTATGGACAAAACAGCGTGTATGTGAGATTTGGGGGGCTCTTATTTTGGAATTCAGCATATCATGCAGTGACAGGTTGTGAGGTGTGCTAAAACATATCTTTCTTTCTTTCTTTCTGACAGGCAGGCGGTCTCACCGTAATAGCAAGTGTATACGCGCACCGCGAAAGATAGGGTCGGCTAGTTTGACTGCTCATTTCGAAGTGGAGGCTGGCTTGACCGCAGTAAATATCTCTTCAGCAGCCGCAGTTAGTCGCTGCTCCACCAACGCTCTCAGCATCTGGACTTTACACGTTACCTCTTTCTCAACACAACAAGGATACTCTGCTAACACACCTTTCGGCTAGACGCCATCGTGTTCAAAGTGTGAAGTTAGCCGCAGTAAATACTACAGCTTCCGGTGCAGATTAGTTGCTGAGCTTCAAAATAAAAGTCCGGAAGTGTTTTGGGCTAATTTGAAGAATAAAAAAAAAACACGGGAAGATAAATGATTAAAATAGACTTCTGAAGAAAGACAAATATTTAAATGTATTGTCAGAGCTCTGAGAAAACAAAGAACCAAATTAAAGATGATGGTAGTTTTTTTTTTTCCTTTTGTCTTTTAAAGTGTCAAACAGAGGACAGAAGGTTTGTAAATGTAAGATGTCAACTGTTTCTGTTCTTTGTCTAAAGGTGAAGTTAATGTTTAGGTTTATATTAGACCGATTATTATCATATAAAATCAGACCACTTTAAAAAAAAAAATTCTAAAAGTCAAAGTGCAATGTATAATATATCTATCTCACAAACATACACACACATACATACAAACACATCTTCTCTCAAGTTATTCATTTATTCATTTGATTTGCTTCATGTCAGCACTGTCATCAGTCTCAGGTTCAGGTTCAGAAGAGTCTCCAGTCTGGTCTTCAGTCTCTGGTTGTAAAAGTGGATGTGAGTTCCTGGCTGGTTCTGGTCCTCCACAGTCCTCTCCATCAGCTTCTGTTTCCATCGGACCAACACATTTATGTGTTTTGACATCAGAACGCCAGGCAAATCTTTTGTTACAAACACTGCAGCTGAATCTTCTGTCTCCTGTGTGGACTGCCATGTGTTGCTGTAAACTTCCTCTCTGTGTAAAAGATTTCTTACAAACTTAGCAGCTGAAAGGCTTTTCTCCTGTGTGGACTGTAATGTGTTTCTGTAAACTTCCTTTCTGTGTAAAAGATTTCTTACAGAGTGAGCAGCTGAAAGGTTTTTCTCCTGTGTGGATTCTCATGTGCAGCTTTAAAGCTCCACTGTGTGTAAAATATTTCTTACAGAGTGAGCAGCTGAAAGGTTTTTCTCCTGTGTGGATTCTCATGTGCATCTTTAAAGCTCCACTGTGTGTCAAAGATTTCTTACAGACTGAGCAGCTGAAAGGTTTTTCTCCAGAATGAGTCATCATGTGGGTCTTCAGGGTTCCACGTTCAGTGAAAGCTCTACCACACTCAGAGCAGCTGAATGGTTTCTCTCCTGTGTGAACTCTCATGTGTTTATGTAAACTCCAACTCTGCGAAAAAGATTTCTTACAGACTGAGCAGCTGTAAGCTTTTTCTCCTGTGTGACATTTCATGTGTGGTTTCAGATCTGCCTTGCAGGCAAATTTTTTCCCACAGTTAGAGCAGCTAAATGACCGCTGTCTTGTCTCCTTCCAAAAATCACTATCAACACTGTCATCAGTCTCTGGTTGTAAAAGTGGATGGGAGTTCCTGGCTGGTTCTGGTCCTCCACAGTCCTCTCCATCAGCTTCTGTTTTCATGTGTTGAGTTTGTCTCTGATGAAGCTGTGAGGACTTAGCTTCCTCCTCATCATCTTCACTCTTCACAGGGACAGGAGTGAATGGGAACTTGGTGATATCAGCCTCCTCCAGCCCTTGAAGCTGCTCTCCCTCCTGACTGCTCCACAGTTCCTCCTGTTCCTCTTTAATGTGTGGGGGGGGCTCTGGCTCCTGCTGGTCCACACTGGAGCTACACTCCTGCTGCTCCTCTTCACCAACAATCACTTTAAGAACGTCTGGAGGTAAAGCTGAAACACAGACAGACATACATTAAATATCAGTCTCAACAATACTTTGCTAATTAGCTGATTTCACTGTGATAAGGACGCAGCTTCATAATGAAATCATCTGATTTATCCTGGGTCCCCAAAGGTCATCACACAAAACTGAGCTGTTACACTACCACCCTTAAATAAACTCATTCCTCCACTCGCTGGTGGTTGAGATGAAAACTGAGCTGAAGGAAACATTTGAGAGCATAGAGCCAAACACAAGGCCTGCGGGCCAAATTTGGCCCCTCGCAAAGTTTGATCCGGCCCAAATACCAATTTAGGTTCACAATAAATTTTGGCCCAACTAGCCAAACCAAAAAGACAGGAAACTGTTTTTCACACTGTAATTACGCAACATTCAGAGCAGATTTAGGCAGATTTGCCGACTTTGAGCCTTTGATAAATCCCCCCAGAAGCAGAGAGTTTCATATGCAGGCTGTGAAACAGGCTGCTGGGAGTCAGCGTTGTGGTAGCTGCTTATAAAAATTAAATCTTTGTTTTGCTTTATTTGCTAAATTCTGCAATGGCTAAGAAACGTTTTTGCTGAAGAAGGGAGACCACATAGACTTAAGGATTAATTTAAAGCCAATTTATTTAACCCATAATAAATCTTACTGAAAACAAGTTTTCGACTGATTATTTGCAGATTATCTGTATTGGCGTTTATTTGCCTGATAACCGATATGTTAATGAATTAAAAAGTTCTACTTTGGCTCGGCTACAGCTCTGTGTCTGTCCCTCTGCTTCGGCTTCACTCGCCACTGAGTCTGACTTAATGTCCCGCCCACAACACTGTCTGACTGGCTAGATGTTGTACGAGTAATAGCCAATCAACACTCAACAACCTCACAGCAGCAGCCTGGAGCACAAGCGTCTCCTTCTCCGTGCAGTTCGTAGTGCTAAGCTTCAAAGGTAAGGCTGCAGGAATTTCCAAAGTTAAAAACATTATAATCTTTCACAATAAAGTTGCAAAAACACCCCCAACTCTGTGATCTATTTCTATAATGACAAGCCTGTCCAGTTATATCACTTAAATAGCCAGAATTAACTTTTGGTGGTGATAGCGTTAGCTTGCAGTGTTACTGTAACTACATATTAATATAGAGCGATAGTTACATGTTTAATCTTTAAATAACTTTAGTTCCAGTGTAACAGGGACTTATTTAAGCTTCCACCCTGCAAATGGAGCATGACTCATCCATATTAGACAATGTTTTTACATGTTATATGTTAGCCAACAATAACATCCAGTCTCACAGCTATTCTGAACGCCTTAGCAAACCTCCGTTAATCCATTTGCTGGTTCATTAGGCCTATAGACCGATGAATAGGAGAGAAAACCCCCGAAGCCTATGATGATATAGCTTGCACCTCAAACTATGACTTAAAATCAATTAAAAAGAGTTCCACCTTTACCAGCTGTGAAACTATTAGGTTTTAAATGCATAAGTAGTTATATATCATATTAAAATGGAAGTTTACTGTAGTAAAATTCAGTATTTTGTGTTTGTTACAATAAAATTTCCTAAAGATTTTTAATGCAAGACATATACTTACACACACTGTATACTTGTAAATATTCATCTAGTTTAGTAATAAGGTAGCCTAGTTTTTTTGAATAACAGGTTTACGTCCCTCTCACATGTTAATGTAAGGACTAGCTCTCTGGCCACTTAAGTGTTGTGCATCTATTAAATGAAGCTAGTGGTGAGTTAACATAATGACTACTTTCATTTCTCACTGTCCCTCTCTCTGAAATCTCACTGCAGATAGATAAAAAACAACAAAAAAGTGCAGTACGGGAGTATTTCGAGAAAAAAAATTATTAAAAATGATATTACTGTGTTGAAAGTTTTATTAAATAATTGCTTAAAGCATTTAAATAAAGTTTTGTGTTGGAGTTTGTAACATTCCATTTTCATTTTCACTGTAAATTCATATCGGTTATCGGTTTCATTAACTACTAATAATCGGCATCGGTCGTAAAAAAAAAAAAAAAACTATCGGTCGATCCCTACTGAAAAGTATTATTAAAAATGTATATCTGTATTATCTGTGGTGTAGTGAGTGCATGAGTGTAGATGAATGTGTGAAAAACCAAGCAAACAGAAGTCAAACTACAACCTAAACCTAAAACAAACCCTGTCTGGCTGTGAGGATCGAGAGACTCCAACTGCTCAGCTTCAGCCATCTTAACCCTCAAATTTGACCTGTTTTCCAAAAAGTTTCCATATCAGAAAATTTGGGTTTCTTTCAACCACATTGTCAAAAAAAATAATGTGGACGGTTCTATAAAATAAATGATCAGTTCACTACTTTCATTGAATTTGAGTGTTGTATTCAACTTTATAGAATTTTGAAAAAGAATTACACAAGAAACTTGAAAAGAATGGACAAAATGTCAAAAAAAAAGATTTTAAAAAGTGGGGGGGGAAAAAAGAACAAAAACGTCGGTCCGCGTACAGTAAAGGCTATGAGTCTGTGTTACCTTATTTGCCAGAAGCCTATGCATTTATCTGTTATGTCTGACAATTTGATGAACAAAACATGTATATTATGCTTGAGTAAATAACAAAACTGGTTAAAACAATAATATTAATATTTAAATAAATCAGTGGGCGAGTCGGGTACAGGCCAACTCTGGAGATACAACTGAGATTAGCGCTCATATTCAAGTTTATGTTCAACGATTGTTTGGCAAATTGCTCTTAAACACATTTAGAGAGGGTATGAATCGCTATTTTAACTCTCAACTCTTATCATTTTGGTGCTGGGGATTTTCTTTTGGGGCTGGCTTTAATCTCTTTGGGGGATTTTTTGCCAAAAACTCCTCTATGCAGGAACCCTGTCACCACAATGGTCTTCAAAATGACCATGCAAGAATCCATACGTGTCCATCAAGCTCCTTAAACCAACATTTGATACATGACAGTTATGTTCCGGTGCGGTGCGTATAGCGACGCGGTCAAAAACTATTTGTGCTCCTCTGACTAACAACACACCTTTTTTTATAGTTCCTACCTGAATAGACATGGGACTTTAAAAGCACAATAGTGACACCTAGTGGACAAGTTGTGTCCTACACACAAAACCTAAAAAATGGCTCTTACAGCTCTAGTTCTTTGGGTACTGAACCAAAAGTATGTTTTGGTTGGAACGCAGCTTTATATTTAGTTCTCTGTCCCAGTCAGTGAAGAATATAATGTAGACTCTGTGAAAACACTGTTTTCTCTCACCTCCTTATCTCTCATGTGCACTACATCTGAGATCTTTAACAGGGGGTCTGTGACCCATCAACCCTCCTGTTGTCCTCCTTGACCCATTTTCAAAAAGGTTTCTATATCAGAAATGTGGGGTTTCTTTCAACCAAATAAAAAAGTAACGGGGATGGTTCCCTACAGCGCTCTTCACAAATGATCAGTTAACTACTTTCATTTAAATTGAGTGTTTTACTCTAAAAAAAAAAAAAAAGAAAAAAGATAAAATTACCCTACGTTAAAAAAGTGACAAAAATATTGGACTAGAACTGCAAGCAGTTATGAACGGGGTCCAAGCCTCCCCGGCGGCAGTCCCCCCTGGCGTGAGTCTCCCCTGAAGAGCCCACTGAAGCGGAGCCCCGAAAGGAGAACCCAAAGCACGATGGCGGCGAGGCAAAAGTCAGGAAATTTGACCAAGTGCGAGGTCCAAAGTCTGTAGTGAATTGCAATTGCAAATTTCCTCTTCATCGCATAAAAGGCCAAAACACTTCTACCTCAATTATAGCGCCCCCCTAAAGGGCAATCATCACCAAATCTGGTGGAGAGCCGCAGAGTGGCATGTCGAACAATAATCTCAAGTTTCGTGATGATAGCATTTACTGCAGCAGAGATATTTCATTGCAAATTATTCCCATTTAAATGCATTGACTTATTTGCCAAAAGGCCTCTACATTCATTATAGCGCCCCCTAACGGCCGAGTTTCACCAAATTTGGTAGGGAGGGTTGGAGTGGGATGTCGAACAACAATACCAAGTTTTGCTCCGATAGCTATTAATTTGGCCGAGATATGCTAACATTCGTGTTTTGTTGCTAGCTACGAAAATTAGTTTGCTTGTAAATTGCGAATGGTGAAACGTAGCACAATTCTTTTGATAACTTTAGGTCAGGTCCGTATGGAGATGCTACCTGCCAAGTTTCATACCAATATCTTGCACAGCCTAGGACGAGTTCAAAACGCTGGTTTTGCGCATTGCGCGATATTGCGAAAAAACTTCTTAGCAGATGGGCGATGCCTACGTCATCAGACTCAAATGGATTCAAGGAACACGTGGATATAAGGGTTTCTAATCTGCGATGTAGACTGTGGGAGTTATAGGCAAAAACACGTATTACGTCATTATAGCGCCACCTAGTGGTGCATGTGTGTAATTTTTGGTAGGTAAGGTCCATGACCCATTGTCCATCTACGCTGTAAATTTTAAGTTGCCCACATTAGTGTAAGTGGTGAATCCAAACCTGGGTCCCATAGGCCATGCCCACTTTGACGAATCAGTACCCCACTGTAGGCGTGGCCTCAGGAGTGGGCCGAGATGGTACACTCAAAATTTCGTAAAAATCAGATGAGCCGTTCATGAGATATAAACTTTTTGTACTTGTAGCGCCCCCTAGTGGCCAATTTTTGTGAAACTGATTGGGGAGCCTTATGGGGTCATGCCGAACAAGATTCTAAAGATTCGCGATGATACCATTTATTTTGGCCGAGATATGGTAATGTTTGTGTCTTCGTAGCTAGCTACACAAATTTGGTTGTGCGTAATTCACGAAATTTTCATCAGACAAAAAGTCTTTTGATAACTTTTTGTCAGGTCGGTCTGGAGAGGCTACGTACCAAGTTTCATACAGATCGGTCGCACGGTCTAAAAGGGGTACGAAAAAGCAGGTTTACGATAAATCGCGATTTTTCACGCATAAAAGTCTAGGCGGAAATGGGCGTGGCCTATACCACGTGATTCAGCTGGATCCAGCTGGATTTGAATATCGGGTGTACGGTGGGAGAGATATAAGGCCAAACACGTTTTTTCTGCTATAGTGCCACCTAGTGGTGTAAGTGGCTGAATTTTTTGGTCCGAGGTCCTTGCAGTGATCTGGACCAGTCCTGAAAACGGCACCCCCACCATGTACGGTTTAGGCTGTAGCATGTGTTTTATCGGCGGAAGAATAAGAAACCTTAGGAAAGCATTAGGGTTCCACAGCCCTGCTGTGCGAACGGCGTAGCTTCGCTACCGCCGATTCTTCCAGCCTCGGGCTTGGACCCCTAAAAAATCTTCAAAAACATTGGGAAAAACACACACAAAAACATCAAAAGGCCTAGAAAAAGTCGATAACATCGGAAAAGTGAAAAAAAAAAACCTTGGTTAGGCGCGTGGTTAGCAAACCTGGTAGAGCAGCCGCCCATAGAGAGGTTCATTCCTTGACGCAGCGGCCGCAGGCTCGACTCCGATCTGCGGCCCTTTGCTGCTATCATTCCCCCGCTCGCTCCCCTTTCAAGTCTGAACTGTCCTATGCAAAAAATGGCCTGAAATACCCATACAAATATTTTTAAAAATAATTTAAAAAAACTTGGATAAAAGTGTCGGAAAGACGACCAAAACGTTGAAAAAAATAAGTTAGTTTTCAATTTTGACCCAGAAATACCGTTGCATGGTCAATGGGACGAAGGTTAAAATATGTCTGAAAATATACATTAATATGAATCCAACATATGAATAGCAAAGATAAATTGGCCTATTTGTAGGAAAACAAAACATTTCATTTACACATCAGTGTTGTTGGATGCGCGAGATAAAGCGGTTTCCACACGAGGCGATTAGCTTCTCCTTCCTCACGTTAAAAGTTCAGTTCATTTTATCTTACGGGCCGGCTACATCGCAGTGTAACGTAGGCGGAGCGGATGTTCCAACACTACACTTCCTCTATAATCTATGGAACTGGTGACCCTCGGACAGAGAGCAGCGTAGTGGAGCCTCTGCTCCGCAGAGATCTGCTCCGCAGACATCTGCTCTACAAACTTAAAAACAGGACAGTGTTCTATTTATATGTTTTACGCAAAGCTGTTTAACACATAAATGGATCATAAAGTGTCTGTACTTCTTTAAATTAAACTACCGATACACAGGAAACAACTTAATGACTGTCAGTGAGCGTGTCGGCAGTTTCATTTTAAGCATTTCTGTTTTTATTTCTTGTTTCCCTCCCCTGTATCCTCTGATAACAGCTGACAGTAGATATGGGGCCTATTGCACAAAAGTAGAATAAAGAAATCCAGGATAAATGAAAAAGCGCAGCTTGACTTAGTGTGATCCACTCATCGCGGCTCAATCGGTTGCACGTTTGCCGAGCCAGGATAAGTCGGTGAAGCTATGTCAAGCCAGGTGTACATAGCTGGGATAAGTGCACGTTCACGGATTTCTTAAATAGACCACGGTATCGATCACAGATTTACTGATGCAGAAATGGAAAAGACGTTTGCAGCATATGTTTCAACCGTTGAGCAGCAGCTTCTAATGGAAATTTACGAGGAGGTGAAACATATAATATATTATATATACTATATAATATGCAAAAAGGGAAATACGAAAAAAAGCCCGACAGACAATAAATATATATAAAATACGTATGGATTTAAAAAAATCTACTCACTCCACGTTTTAATTGCTTTAATATGCTTGTTTTATGTGTTGGTTTTATTGCTGTATCTGTTTTTATGCGCCAAATGTGCTGGTTTTAGCGTAAAGTGTCTTTGAGTAGCCTGTAAAGCACTATATATATTAAAAAAAAAAAATCTTGTTCCTGGGAAATGGACTAGGCTTAATTTCAAAGCTTATTCATAATGCGAGAATATGTTTTACAACCATATGCACAGATCTCCATAAGCTATGTCTAATTCTAAATATCTTTCTACAATTTATGTTCATACAGAACAAGCATGACTGGACAAAAACTAGAAAAAGAAGTGACTTCAATACACGCGCTGTAAGCATATCTGTAAAACAATGTAGCCTGTTATTATTCATGTTTTTTTTTTCTCACTCCCAAGCTCCAAGGTGACGAGTGACAGCACTAAAATAAAAGGATTAAGAAGCTTTGTGGCGTTCCAACACATTCTCACTCCCATTTGGTAAAAAAGGACGTTTGATCAGGTGCCATTGTCGTCGTTATTGATGCAAAAAGTCCGCTTTTAGAGTCCGCTGCACGGTGTGGGAGGATCCCCCTGCCTCCCCCCCGCCTCCCCGCGTTGCACGGGCGGGGGCACATTTTACCATTACCATCTCAACAACTGCAGTAGTAGGATTTAAATCAAACTCGTGACAGCAATAGTGATGCATGTTAATAAAATGAAGCAGAACACATTCAGAAGACAACGGAATAACTGTTAAACACGTTTCTTTCGGATCAGAGCGGCAGCTGATTTAACACATCAGACTCCAGGATTAATCTTAGCCTGGCTGTTAGCCTGCTCTGGACCAGGCTAGCTGCAAAGAATAAATCGCCATGGTTACTTGGCTGGGCTTAATTCAACCTGCTTTTGTGCAACCAAGTCAAAGCTAAATTCATCCAGGATAACCTGAATATCCCGGCTTAATCCCTTATCCTGGTTTTGTGCAATACCCCTCAGCTCTGTGCCGGCTCCAAAAAAACAGAAGAAACAACAACGATCCCAAAGCAAAGTTAAGTTAAGATAAGATATACTTTATTGTCCCCAAAGGGAAATTTGTTTTGGACTCTGTCCGTTCTGACAACACAAAATACAGAAAATAAGCACAAAACATGCTCTCATATACATTAGACAGGTACCTATATAGTACGCACATTAACTTCTCCTTTCAGTGTCAGTTTTTAAATGAACCCTGTATGTATTGCACAAAATCACACAATGCACTGACATAATGCACAACCCCAATAGCCTACGTATTGCACAACGAACATATTGCACAACCCCAATAGCCAACATATTGCACAGGCGACACATTTCCACAAACTATGCACTACACAATGACTTATTGAACAATCCAACAGCCCATGTATTGCACCACTAACATATTGCATAACCCCAATAACCTACTTATTGTACGATGACATCCTACACGTTAGTGTTGATAAGCTTAATGGACATGGGCACAAATGAGTGTTTATATTGGTTTAGCCTGCATTTAGGAACCCTGAATCTTCTACCAAATGGTAAAAGCTGACATTCTTGGTGAAGTATGTGGGTCGGATCGGGAACTATTTTTTGTGCCTGTCTGATAACCGACTGACTCAGCCATAACAACGCTCTGTATGGTTCAAACACACCTTGCTGTGCAAACTTATCTCCAATTATCTATTCATTATTCTTCTTCTTCTTTTGAGTTATATGGGACTTTTCTATACAAGCTGAAGTTATTATGACATGTACATCTCTGTCCCTTAAGGACTCAGTTAACCTTTGTGTTGTCTTCCCGTCAAACATCAAGCAACTTTTTGGTTTTCTGGGTCAAAATTGTAAATTAAAACTTTTTTTCAACGTTTTGGTCGTCTTTTTTGGACACTGTTGTCGCTCCCCCCCCGCCGATGTTTTTGTCCCTTTTTTCCCATTTAGGCCTTTAGTGAGGACAGCTTAGAAATTAAAGGGGAGAGAGAGGAGGGGGGGGGGGGACAACATGCAAGAGGATGCCGCAGGTCGGAATCAAACCTGCAACTTCTTCATTTTAGCCTCTTTATATGGGCGCTTGCTCTACCACTAGGCCACCCAGGCACTCAGTTTTTGTCACTTTTTCCGATGTCTTTGTCGATTTATTCAGCGCCTTTTTACGTTTTTGAAGCTTTTTCCGATATTTTTGTCACCTTTTTCAACGTCCTTTTATCAATTTATTTCTCTCTAAACGCTATTAAACTGAATAAAACAACCAAATTCAATGAAAGTAGGGAACTGATCATTTATTTTACTTGTGAAGAGCATTGTAGATAACCATCCATGTTACTTTTCTTTGAAAATTTGGTTGAAAGAAAACCCAAATTTCTGATATTGAAAATGGGTCCAATTTGACCCGAGGACAACAGGAGGGTTAAACTGTGTAGATTGAGGTTGGATTACTCTTTTTGCGTTGTAAGAAAACATGTTTCTGGGGGTCTTGAGACGGTGAAGTGTGTTTTTCTAGAATGTAAAGAGTATAGTGTAAAAGAAAAGTAATGTTTGTTAGACTGACAGGGCTTGGAGTTGAGGCTTTTTCTGTTTTATCTTTGTTTGGACACAGTCGGAAACATCTGCAGGACTGGATGGAAGACTCTAGTTTAAACTTTGACGTGTGGAGGGCAGTAATACGCTCAGCAGCATCTCCACTGCCGGTGTTATGTCCCTACTGGTTTCCACACTAATTGGTTTCCGTATGTTGGGTTTACCTAACAGCAGCAGTTGTTGATGCCTCTCGCCAGATTCGTCACACAATCACAAACACATTACTTGCGATTTTCAGGTCTCATCTCATATCTATTGCTGCGAATATGATTGTATAAATGAGCACTACATCGCAGCCACATACAAAAAATAAATTTAAGAAAATACAATAATTGCAAGTTTGCGTGGGGTTGGTTTCGAACTGACGAAAGCAAAAACACATACTATTCACGTCCGCAACTCTACACTGCGAGCTACTCGAATTACTTTTGTTTCCAGTAGGCATTACTTAACTACGTCAGCATCCAGGTAACAGTTTGTTTTGGTTTGATCTGAAACAACTGGTTACTCCCATAGGCTGTATAAAACATTAACTCTTAGAAAATACACGATCGTATTTATCATGATTCTTTTCTCGCGGCTACGGCTATATTACCACTACATTACAACCCCTACAACATTACACATATGACTAGGGCTGCTCCCTGTTAGTCAACTAATCGGTCGTTTTGGTCTTAGTCAACTTAGATTTCTTTAGTCGAATAGTCATGTTTTATGCTTTTTCATGCTGAATGACTTATTTTCAAGAAACGTACGAGCACATCTCTGGTAAACACAAGAATTAAAGTGGTGCTTTTGCATGACTCTTTGTGGAGAAACTCAGATTTACAGATCTGACGATTAAATCAACAATATATTGAATTGAAAGAGTGTTAGTCGACTAAGAATTTCTTCAATCGAGCACAGCCCTACATATGACTATAAATACTTTTAAACAGTGATGATATAACTCGGACAAGCTAACACTGAGCCACATGAAAAGCTAAAACAACTTGTTACCCTGGGCTTAATAGGCAGTGTTTTATTTTGAACCCAGAGAGAAACATATCGCCTGAGCTCAATGTTCCTTAAATCATTTTAATAACGTTATGCTGTGTTGGAGTTTGATTAGAACCATATACTGTAAATATTAACAGTATATAATTAGCTAGAACATCGCTTTGGTTAGAATCATTCGATAGACACACAAGCTCAAAGAACACTGTATCGCAAGCACGTTTTGCAAACCCAGAGGTATGTTTTACTATTCAGTATAGGCCTACACAAAAGGAAGCTTTACTGTAAATCATTACGTCCATGCCTTCAGAACTTGTGGGTAGAATAATACCACTTGTATTTGACTTTTCCTGGTTCAGTGGCTCGTACTGTATGTTTACAGTTTTATCTGAGTTAGCTAAATCGTCACTATTTAAAAAAAATCTTTTTGCCATAGACCTGTGTACTGTCGTAGGGGACTGTAATGTAGGCTACAGTGGTCAATATAGCCGTAGCCGCGAGGAAAGAAACGTGATAAATACATTTGGGTATTTTCTAAACTAAACCCAGGTAACCAGTTGTTTCAGATCAACTCAAGACAACATGTTACCTGGGTGCTGACGTAGTTCATTAATACATGACTGGAAAGCAGAAGATCCATGAGCTTCGTAGCTCACAGCGTAGAGCTGCTGTTAACAGGTGATATATGTTTTTTCCCTTGTGAGATCAAAACCACCTCGACACAATCTTGCAATCATTATATTTTCTTAAATTAATTTTTTGTATGTGGCTGTGATGTACTGCTCACTTATACATTCATGTTCGCCGCAGTAGATCTGGGAAGAGATTTCAAAATCGGCAGTAATATGTTTGTGATTGTGTGACGAATCTGGCGAGAGAGGCAGCAACAACTGCTGCTGTTAGGTAAACACAACATACGGAAACCAGTTAGTGTGGAAACCAGTAGGGACATAACACAGGGATCCTCCAACAACAACAAGAGGATATATGTGTGTAGAAGCTGAGCAACACGTTGCCAGGGAAACGTGTTCCGTTTTAAACCCGGTGTTATGTGCCTTCTGGTTTTTCCACCTACTGGTTTCCGAGCCTGTCCAGATGCCGTGTAACCCTATCAACCTACCCACGTCAACAGATTCGCTACATATTCATAAACATTTTACTGGCCTTTGCATGTTGCAACTCAAATAAAAACTACACTGAACTGAACTGAATATCTGAGCCCTACATTACTATAACATTGTACAGCGGGAAAAATGTGTTTTAAAAGTTTTTAGGATGATCCTTGTCACGCTGGATTCCAACCTTCCTCAGCAAAAATAAAAACATACAGTCCGCTTCACTGTCCACTACACTATCACGTTAATCACATCAGTTGACAGGACATGACTTTGTTTTTTCTTTTTTCTCAGTAGGCCATGAATCACTGTTTACCTGAGTACTCCGAAACAACAGGTTACCTTGATTTAGGCTTAAAAACATAACTATATCATGCACTCCAACCTTCTGCTACACCTCTGCACTATCCGTGTACAAGGATTTGTCAGAAATTATAGCAGGCAGCACACGGATTCTAAAACAATGGGTCTAAAACAACTGGTTACTCTGGGCTGGAAACGTGATCTTGAGGCTCTCAAACAGCTAGGCTACAATAACAAGTTCCTTGGATTTATGAAAAGAAGCAATATTTCTATTGACAAATGCCTAAATCTATGTTTCCCTACAACGTTATGTTTACGATGGAAAACAAGTGGAGAAAAATATTTAACAAATAAAAAGGATATGAAACCCCTGCTTTTCATTTTATGAAATTAAACCTTACCATGTTCGCCAATATTCCCACACACCGTATTCCAACCTCATTTATCTTGCAATCAAGTGAAGCACACGGAGCTTGTTCTGAATTGGTTTGAAACAACTTGCAACGATGCACTCTTAAGACAAGTGTTGTAAACAACGTTCACCTTTCATCTTACACCAATTTCAAAACTGATCTTCTGATATCCGGGTGCATAGGTGACAATACAGCGCTCTAGAGTGCGACCAAATTTGTAAGGGTGCAACTAAGATTTTTCCTAGGTCGCACCGGTGCACCTAACGTCCTCGCATCCGCTGCCTCTCCACGAACGAAGCAATGTCGTTTATATGGATATGGTTTAATGTTACGTTACATGACCCATTCCTTCTGTAAAGCCGTGCCTGTGTTTGGATCTCTCCTCCACGCAGCCCCGCCCCCATTCACTCACACACGGCTCCCCTGCAACATGTAGAGACACAGCGCCGCCAGTCCAAACTGCTGACATTTGTCTACAGTTATAATAGTTATTAACATAGCTGTATATTGTTAAGTATGAGAGGGAAACCTTTATTGGTACAAGTGTTTCCGCTGGTAACTCTCTGTTATTGCGGCTGCCATGGCGAAAAACACAGAAGAAGTTATTGAATGGAACTAACTTTATTTCGTTGAGTAATAGCGTGTGAGACGGAGCCTACTGGACCTGGGCGAGAGATGTGACCCATAGGGGCTGGCCGACATCACGATGGAGAGCCACCATCGTGATGCCCCCGTCAAACACAGTAATCCTAGTCGCGGGCGCTGGACGGGAAATTGACAAGTGCGTCGGTCTTAAACTAGCAAAGACACAAAGACAGGACATAGGGCTCCTTAAGTGGAAGCTACTGTTTCCCCCTTTACGTACAACCTATTTGTGAAAAAGACCATGGCTTTGAGCAGACTGGATTGGTTGTAGTGATACATTCTATCTCTCTCTCTCCCTGTCAGTTGTAGCTCGCTCTACCTTCTAGTAACGTTGGACACAGCGGTCTCGAGTGAGAGAGAAAAAAGCGTTAAAAGTGGAACGCTATCACACTTTCCTTTCTCCCCTCATCAGACTAAGTTTGTCGACACTACTCTGTGCGTGCATCAATAAGTAAGTCTGAGGTCCTGCAGGTACGGGACGATGCTATGCAGGATTTATGAATGTACGTTAGCAACAGGCAATTCACGAGGGTGCTATTTTATGGACTTTTTACCAGCCACTTTTTTTTTGCCTCATAAAAAGGTGAAAAACAGGACTTCCTGTGTCTCTATGATCCTGTCCTGTCCTATTCATGGTAGCCTACTCATGGACATTGCGCCGTCATCACGTGCTGTAGTAGGGGGGCCAGTCTTGATAATACTGCATAGGGGTCCGGTGTTGGCTCGTTACGCCACTGCATATATTTCTATGTTAACTGTTGGCACATAGTAGTAGAAAAAAATATTTATGTAAAGCGATATGAGCTACCCCCTGGCCCCAACGACGATATCATCGTCCATCACCATGTTTTACTGTAAACATCGTCAACTGCCAATTTAGGGGACATCGCCCAACCCTAGTGACCCATGGCCACATTATCATAGTTCATAAAAATGCAGCACAGGGACGATACAGACATTTCATAGCCTACACAAGACGTGTGTAACGCCTCTGACCCACATTTGACCCCGTGCTTGACCCATTCATGATGAGTCAGCCGTCACTCTGTGAGTAGCTTCAGTCCATGGTACTCCCCCTCTCTCCCTATATGAGCTACTGGGCTATCCGGGTCTGTTATTGAAAACAAGTGAAGGAGCTTTCTCAGAGACATATTTTTTTTTAAATATATCCCAGGCTATTTATTTCAGATAATTTACATGTGTTGCAGCTGTATATTTTCAAATTGGGAAGGAAACCCTGTCTTTGCATTTTATTTTAATCACATCTGTTTTAATAAAAGAGCTTGTGAAAAGTGGCTTTGACTTAAAACTGAACATTTAGCCCACTTTGTAAAAAATATGCAGTACAGGCCAAAAGTTTGGACACACCTTCTCATTCAATGCGTTTCCTTTATTTTCATGACTATGTACATTGTAGATTCTCACTGAAGGCAACAAAACTATGAATGAACACGTGGAATTATGTACTTAACAAAAAAGTGTGAAATAACTGAAAACATGTCTTATATTCTAGTTTCTTCAAAGTAGCCACCCTTTGCTCTAATTACTGCTTTGCACACTCTTGGCATTCTCTTGATGAGCTTCAAGAGGTAGTCACCTGAAATGGTTTTCCAACAGTCTTGAAGGAGTTCCCAGAGATGCTTAGCACTTGTTGGCCCTTTTGCCTTCACTCTGTGGTCCAGCTCACCCCAAACCATCTTGATTGGGTTCAGGTCCGGTGACTGTGGAGGCCAGGTCATCTGGCGCAGCACTCCATCACTCTCCTTCTTGGTCACATAGCCCTTACACAGCCTGGAGGTGTGTTTGGGGTCATTGTCCTGTTGAAAAATAAATGATGATCCAACTAATCGCAAACCGGATGTGATGGCATGTTGCTGCAGGATGCTGTGGTAGCCATGCTGGTTCAGTATGCCTTCAATTTTGATTAAATCCCCAACAGTGTCACCAGCAAAGCACCCCCACACCATCACACCTCCTCCTCCATGCTTCACGGTGGGAACCAGACATGTAGAATCCATCCGTTCACCTTTTCTGCATCGCACAAAGACACAGGTTAGAACCAAAGATCTCAAATTTGGACTCATCAGACCAAAGCACAGATTTCCACTGGTCTAATGTCCATTCCTTGAGTTTCTTGGCCCCAACAAATCTCTTCTGCTTGTTGCCTCTCCTTAGCAGTGGTTTCCTAGCAGCTACTTGACCATGAAGGCCTGATTCACGCAGTCTCCTCTTAACAGTTGTTGTAGAGATGTGTCTGCTGCTAGAACTCTGTGTGGCATTCATCTGGTCTCTAATCTGAGCTGCTGTTAACTTGCGATTTCTGAGGCTGGTGACTCGGATGAATTTATCCTCAGCAGCAGAGGTGACTCTTGGTCTTCCTTTCCTGGGTTGGTCCTCATGTGAGCCAGTTTCGTTGTAGCGCTTGATGGTTTTTGCGACTGCACCTGGGGACACATTCAAAGTTTTCGCAATTTTCCGGACTGACTGACCTTCATTTGTTAAAGTAATGATGGCCACTCGTTTCTCTTTACTTAGCTGATTGGTTCTTGCCATAATATGAATTCTAACAGTTGTCCAATAGGGCTGTGTATCAACCTGACTTCTGCACAACACAACTGATGGTCCCAACCCCATTAATAAGGGAAAAAAATCCACTAATTAACCCTGACAAGGCACACCTGTGAAGTGAAAACCATTTCAGGTGACTACCTCATGAAGCTCATTGAGAGAACACCAAGGGTTTGCAGCGATATCAAAAAAGCAAAGGGTGGCTACTTTGAAGAATCTAAAATATAAGACATGTTTTCAGTGATTTCACACTTTTTTGTTAAGTACATAATTCCATGTGTTCATTCATAGTTTTGATGCCTTCAGTGAGAATCTACAATGGAAATAGTCATGAAAATAAAGAAAACGCATTGAATGAGAGGGTGTGTCCAAACTTTTGGCCTGTACTGTATATTAGAGATAGAGATATATCGATTGTGTATCGCCATTCAGCCGAGAAATGCAGGGATATGATTTTTAGTCCTGGACTAGTGGAAGATCTGATAAGAATCAGTGTGGAGGGGCCCAGCTTGGAGAATTGTGATGCTAGGGAGTGTGGCAAGCTGGTTTAGCCAAGGCCAAAGGGAAAGAAGGCCAAATTACAGGTGTTGGCCATCTGAGGGGCATTTGACAGCAAGGGGGGACCCGCTATAAGACTTTGAGTACAGTATAATTGTGCTTCAAATAAAAAAATTTTTTACCAACTTAACATAATATATATATGAATGTATATGGAGTGTGATAAAAAGGTGACCTTGAAATTGTGGCGTTAATGGCGACGCAAGGAAAAATTTGGGTGCACCTAAATAAAAAAAGTTAGGCGCACCAGTGCGACCAAGGCAAAAACTTAGTCTGGAGCCCTGCAATATAGTCCATAGGCTACAACGAAAACAATTCAAAGGTTGGGCGCAAACTATTTTCAAATCTTTTTAACAGAACTTTGTATTTGTAGGGGTTATCTTCCGTCGTAAACATAACGTTGTAGGCTATTGGAAATGTAGATTTAGGCATTTGAGCCATGTCAATAGAAATATTGCTTATTTTCATAAATCCAAGGAAGTGCATGATATAGTTATGTTTTTAAGCCTAAATCAAGGTAACCTGTTGTTTCGGAGTACTCAGGTAAACAGTGATTCATGGCCTACTGAGAAAAAAGAAAAAACAAAGTCATGTCCTGTCAACTGATGTGATTAACGTGATAGTGTAGTGGACAGTGAAGCGGACTCGTATGTTTTTATTTTTGCTGAGGAAGGTTGGAATCCAGCACGACAAGGATCATCCTAATTACTTTTAAAACACATTTTTTCCCGCTGTACAATGTTATAGTAATGTAGGGCTCAGATATTCAGTTCAGTGTAGTTTTTATTTGAGTTGCAACATGCAAAGGCCAGTAAAATGTTTATGAATATGTAGCGAATCTGTTGACGTGGGTAGGTTGATAGGTTTACACGGCATCTGGACAGGCTCGGAAACCAGTAGGTGGAAAAACCAGAAGGCACATAACACCGGAAACCGTTCACAGCTGCTTTCAGGAATAATCTCAACAGAAACGACTCATTGAGTCTTCTGATGGAAACACATTAGCTTCAGGAGCTAGCTGCATGCGGCTAACAGGCTAACGTTAGCTTAGCGTGATTATGAGAGCAGTTAGATTGGGAGACTAACCTTCTCCCCGCAGCTTGGTCTCCTCCGTGTGTTCCCGGTGCCGCTCCATCTCTGATGAACAGACTAAGAAACGCTGTTCGGGATTCCCTGATCTGGAATCAGCTAACGGCTTCTCTCCTCACTGCTCCCGCTGCTCAGCACGGGCAAACAACAACAAACACCACTTCCGGGGGGACCGCTGTCAAAATAAAAGCCTTCTTTATTCTCTTAATTTCTTTCGTGAGGATATATTTTGTTACATTTAGGCATCATGATTTACTGTTGTTAAATATTTAATTATAAAGTTAATTTGTAAAAACTGAGGGCATGGTTTATATTAATATGATTTATGTAGTTTTTATACATTTGATGTATCTATTTATATTTCGAAACAATATCCGGATACTAGACAGGATAATGTTATTGATTATGTTACTGCCTTATGAACCCTCGACACACACGCACACACACACACTGACACAAAAACACACACACAGAAACACACACACAAACACACAGACACACAAAAATACACCCACACACACGCACACACATGCGCACACACAGACACACTGACACACACAGAGACACACAAACACACTCGCGCACACACACAGACACACACAAACACACACACACACACACACACACGGGTGTCAAAATAAAAGCATACCTTTCAATAGACCTGTTCGAGTCGTGATTCACTCGGATCTTTAACCCGAGTATTTAAATTGACTCACGAATCATGAGTCTCTAGCATCATTAA
The DNA here is from genome assembly GCF_010015445.1 of Perca fluviatilis. NCBI lineage: Eukaryota > Metazoa > Chordata > Actinopteri > Perciformes > Percidae > Perca > Perca fluviatilis. The sequence goes on from NC_053116.1 coordinate 3,090,710, forward strand.
CCCGGTTCAGTTGAGTCCTACTACAATTAAATCAGCAACATTAGCTTCTATTATTCCTAGCCATCTTAGCTGCAAAAAGCTTTATAACTTACAATTTCGTAGGCAACAGCAACTCCACAAGTCAACTCAAGTGACTGAGTGAGCAGAGAGACAGTTCCCGACCCGCATCCTCAAAGCCGGAAGCTCGCAGACCATGATTCACTCGAGAACTCACGAGCCCTCGATGACTCGTGAGTTGTTGGTGATTCATGAGTTGTCGATGACTCATGAGTTGTTGATGACTCGTGAGTTCTCGCGGGAGTCAGTAAATCCCGCGAATCAGCCGGCTACGTTGTCATGAGTGGATCTGATTCAGACGAGCGAGCGTAGCGAGTGAGTGCAGCCCGTGCAGCTTTTCCTCGAGCTCATCAACAACAAAAGCCATTCTTTCACTTCTGAAATAACATACAAAGTTCTGTACGTAGCCTAGCTAGGCCTACTGTAGGTTTGGTGTATAAATGTAGTATATTAAAATGCAATTAGGTCGAGCAGACAGTCCGAAACATTGTAAGCTCGCCTCGCCGACAACTCGCTTTTTTTTTGTCTTCACAAAACTTTATTATTCAAGTACAGATACACATACACATTGAAAACGCATATATATATATAATGTATACATACAGTACATACATAAAAAAGGGGCACATGGAATTTACATTAAAGAGGTTTTAAGTCATTGTAAATGTTCAGAGTCCAGATGGCTTTCTTATTTGTCAGTCCTATTAAAGTTACAAAATATAATTCCATAATATTGTCATTTTTAAATGAATATTCGGTTTTCTTTCAGACCATTTACATTTATGGATATGTTTTCCAAATAAAATTAAGATTCTAAATGAAAACATGGCATTTTATCCAAATCAAAAGCTCGCCTTGGATGTAGCATACAATACTGACTCAAGTGACTCGCACAACCCGGATCAGTTTAGTGAGTGACTCAGAATAACCCGAATCCTAAAAAGGAATCGAGTTTGCCAGGCCTACCTTTCAATGAACAAATGATCTTAGGTTTAGGTGTATTTTATCCAAGCAATTGAAAGAAGTGTTTGAGTTTTGAAAAATTTGCATTTTGATCACTGGTTGTGAGTTTTGTGTCTAAAGTTTTGAAAAATGACATCAAGGTTCTGAAATTAGTGGCAAAGTGATTGTAAAAAACTGTAGTTAGTGTCTTCTAAGAGAACTTCTGTAGCTTCTTTACAGACGTTTTATTAAATATCTGATTCTAGCAGCATTACAGCTGTAACATTATTTATTTGAAGACAGAAGAGCTTAAATACTTTTTTAGTAAACAAACATTTGCCAGGAAGTTGTTGCTACGATCCGACGAACTTAAAAAATTAGTTTGTCCGGGTACTTTATTCTTTATTGGGAATACAAACGAACAAGGCACATTTACAAATTCACTTTAAAAAAATAGAGCTTTTGTCTCGAGTTGAGCATATCAACAAAATCTTTAGGAGATTATACTTAACAAATCTGAAAAGATAAAAAGCACTATCTCAAATGAACTTAAGTGTCAAGTAAAGAAATCAATTTAAGGGTGTTTCACACCCCCCACACTCCACATTGCCCCTCCCCCACACCTCTCCTCAATAGCTACAGACACAGAAATGGCACATACTAAGGGAAGCTCATAGTGGGACTGGCTCTAGTGGCTGTAATTCTGCACCAAGGCTGAATTTAGGGAAAGATACTTCAGATACAGTATTAGGGGACCACTAAGCCCTATATAAAAGCATCCAAAGAGCAGCATGTCATGGGACCTTTAAAATATCTACATTTAGTATTACATGAATGAATCCCTAAACATCACTATTGACATCAGGATGGCCAAAAGCCTGGCTGTGTTTTGGGTCGTTGTCATGCTGGAAGACCTGGCCACGACCCATCTTCAATGCTCTTCTGAGAAAGGAGGTTGTTGGCCAACATCTCGCTATACATGGCCCCATCCATCCTCCCCTCAAAAAGGTGCAGTCGTCCTGTGTTTGCAGAAAAGCATCCCCAAAGAATGATGTTTCCACCTTCATGCTTCACAGTTGGGATGGTGTTCTTGGGGTTGTCCTCATCCTTCTTCTTCCTCCAAACACGGCGAGTGGAGTTTAGACCAAAAAGCTCTATTTTTGTCTCATCAGACCACATGACCTTCTCCCATTCCTCCTCTGGATCATCCAGATGGTCATTGGCAAACTTCAGACGGGCCTGGACATGCACTGGCTTGAGCAGGGGGACATTGCGTGCGGTGCAGGATTTTAATCCATGACGGCGTAGTGTGTTACTAATGGTTTTCTTTGAGAGTGTGGTCCCAACTCTCTTCAGGTCATTGACCAGGTCCTGCCATGTAGTTCTGGGCTGATCCCTCACCTTCCTCATGATCACTGATGGCCCATGAGGTGAGATCTTGCATGGTGCCCCAGACCGAGGGAGATTGACCGTCATCTTGAACTTTAAGTTTCTAATAATTGCGCCAACCGTTGTTGCCTTCTCACCAAGCTGCTTGACTATTGTCCTGTAGCCCATTCCAGCCTTGTGCAGGTCTACACTTTTACCCCTGATGTTGTTACACAGCTCTCTGGTCTTGGCCATTGTTGAGAGGTTGGAGTCTGTTTGAGTGTGTGGACAGGTGTCTTTTATACAGGTAACGAGTTCAAGCAGGTGCAGTTAATACAGGTAATGAGTGGAGAACAGGAGGGCTTCTTAAAGAAAAACTAACAGGTCTGTGAGAGATGGAATTTTTACTAGTTGGTAGGTGATCAAATACTTATGTCATGCAATAAAATGCTAATTTTTAAAAATCTTAAAAATGTGATTTTCTGGATTTTTGTTTAGAATTCCATCTCTCACAGTTGAAGTGTACCTACATTACAGACCTCTACATGCTTTGTAAGTAGGAAAACCTGCAAAATCGGCAGTGTGTCAAATACTTGTATTCCCCTGTGTGTGTGTGTGTGTGTGTGTGTGTGTGTGTGTGTGTGTGTGTGTGTGTGTGTGTGTGTGTGTGTGTGTGTGTGTGTGTGTGTGTGTGTGTGTGTGTATACACACATATATACATACACACACTACCGGTCAAAAGTTTTAGAACACCAATTGTTTTTTATTGAAATGTTTGCAGGTCAAGTCCAATGAATAGCTTGAAATGGTACAAAGGTAAGTGGTGAACTGCCTGAGGTTAAAAAAACACAACAGTAAGGTTACCCAAAACTGAAAAATAATGTACATTTTAGAATTTTACAAAAAGGCCTTTTTCAGGGAACAAGAAATGGGTTAACAACGTAAAGCTGTTCTGCAGCAATGGTGGTTGATCAAGCTTTGAAAGTTGGGTCTACCAATTCCCCCAGGTGTTCCAACTTGTCTGGATAACTGACAAACCCCTCGGTTTGTATAAAAGTATTGTTGGAACACACTGTGGTACCGTACCCTCGTGAGCATTATTTGAACAGTATTGCACTGCAGAAAGTAGTGTGTTGCCATAAAAATGGTGGGAAAAAGGCAATTAACAATGAAAGAGAGACAGACCATCATAACACTTAATGTTGGTGTTGCAGTGAGTGGAAGGTAGAGGACCCAAATGCAGGTGGAGGTAGGCAGGCAGAAGATGGTTTGAACTCAGGAATTTAATACAACAAAAAACGGCAGTACAAAGACTGGAAAATTCACAAAGTAATGCATAAACCAATGGGCAAAAACACAGGCAGGAACAAACTGACACACGCAGGAACACAAGTCACAGGGAAGAACACAAGACGATCTAACAAGAGACAAAGGGAACACAGAGGCTAAATACACGAGGTGATGAGTAAATCAGGAACAGGTGAGACAACAGGTGAAACACATCAGGGCGGGGCAGGACAATAACAACAAACAACAAAGGAGGGAAAACACAAGAAGTAAACTGGACAAGACAGAAAACATACTATCAAAATAAAACAGGAAACAGAACATAAACAGAGACGTCACAACAGGGAACACAACAAAATATATACAGACCACAATACACAACACAGGATACATTTACAAGACAGGAACAGAAAACTACAGAACATACAACCACAGGAAACATACAGAAATCAATAATACAGACAACATAAATGAACAAACAGGTAACAGAAAAGTCCATAGCCATCACAGTTGGTCTTTCCTACAGAGAAATTGCAAAGAAAGTCAAGGTGTCAGTGAGTACAGTATTCTTCACCATCAAAAGGCATTTAGAAACTGGGGGAAACTCTGACAGGAAGAGGTCTGGCAGACCCAAAGCCACAACAGAATCAGAAGACAAGTTTCTGAGAGTCAACAGCTTGCGTGATATGCGGCTCACAGGACAACAGCTTCAAGCACAGCTTAATAGTGGTCGTAATAAGCAAGTCTCAGTTTCAACCGGAAAGAGAAGACTTGGAGCTGCAGGTTTGATTGGTCGAGTTGCAGCAAGAAAGCCATTGCTAAGACGTCAGAATAAGAAAAAGAGGCTGGCCTGGGCCAAGAAACATCGCCAATGGACTACTGAAGACTGGAAGAAGGTGCTATGGACTGATGAATCAAAATTTGAAATCTTCGGTTCATCACGCAGGATTTTTGTATGCCATCGAGTAGAGTAGGCGAAAGGATGGTTCCTCAGTGTGTGACATCAACTGTCAAACATGGAGGAGGAAGCGTGATGGTCTGGGGCTGTTTTGCTGGATCCAGGGTCGGTGATTTGTACAGAGTGAAAGGCACCCTGAACCAAAACGCCTACCACAGCATTTTGCAGCACCATGCAGTACCCTCTGGTATTCAATTCAATTCAATTCAATTTTATTTATAGTATCAAATCATAACAAAAGTTATCTCGAGACACTTTACAGATAGAGTAGGTCTAGACCACACTCTATAATTTCCAAAACCCCAACAATTACAGTAATTCCATCAAGAGCAAGCATTAGCAGTGGCTATCGCGACAGTGGCAAGGAAAAACTCCCTTTTAGGAAGAAACCTCGGCAGACCCAGACTCTTGGTAGGCGGTGTCTGACGGGCCGGTTGGGGGTGTGATGAACAGTGGCGATAATAGTCACATTAAAGGTCACAGTGACCTCGAAGGTTATCGTGGAAGTTCATGTCATAGCAGGGCACATCGTGTCATACTGCAGTCCCCTATACCGGATCCTGACTACTCTGTGCATAGGAACATCACAGCAGGGCGTTGCGGGATGTAGCGTACGCGCAGAGCCTGGGTGGATGCGGCGGATGCAGCAGGACGCAGCAGGATGCGGCCGGAATTGTAGAGAATCGCAAGCGTCTGCGAAGAAGAAACATAGGACCTCGGGGAGTAAACTCCCCAGAGCTAGATTAGTAACAAGCAATTCTGGTACAGGATGCATACAAAAGTAAAAAGTAAGATTAGAGAGCAGCTCAGTGTGTCATAGGAAGGAAAAAAGCCTCCCCTGCAGTCTAGAATTGTAATAGCATAACTAACTACGAGGAGAAGCAGGTGGGCCGGGTTAGGCGGACGCTGCAACTCCTCACTCCCTAACTATAAGCTTTGTCAAAGAGGAGGGTTTTCAGTTTACTCTTAAATGTGGCGACGGTGTCTGCCCCTCGAACCCAGACTGGAAGCTGGTTCCACAGAAACGGAGCCTGATAGCTGAAATGTATGCGCCTAGTTGGTCAGGGGTTCATCCTACAGCAAGATAATGACCCAAAACATAAGTCCAAGCTATGCCAGAACTACCTTAGGAAAAAAGAACAAGATGGTAAGCTTAAAAACATGGAGTGGCCAGCACAGTCACCAGACTTAAACCCCACTGAGCTGGTTTGGGATGAACTGGACAGAAAAGTGAAAGCAAAGCAACCTACAAGTGCCACACATTTATGGGAACTTCTGCAACAGAGTTGGGAAGAACGTTCTGAAGAATATTTGATTTCCATTGTAGAAAGAATGCCACGAGTGTGTCCAGCTGTTATATCTGCCAAAGGGGGCTACTTTGATGAGTCAAAAATTTAGAATACATTTTGGTTTATAAATTGATTCCATGATTTCTTTTTTAACTTAAATTGTTCATTTGTTCCATTCTTTCATTTCAGAGTACAGTAAGACATTGAACTGCATGAATTTCAATAAAAACCTGGAAAAATTGGGGTGTTCTATATATATATATATATATATACACACATATACTTTCATTTGGCTCTCAAGGTTGAAAGTACTTAATTAGAGGTTGCTTTGGATAAAAGCGTCAGCTAATTGACATGTAATATCATGTAAAACATTTTCCTAATAGTACCAAATAGTTGAGAACAAAATCTACCTACCAAAGTCCACCCCAAAGGGACTTACCATCTCCAACAGGAAAGACTGTTCACAAACTGCTCCAAACAACTCTATTGTAGTCTAGCCTTTACCTCTGTGATGAATGGAACCAACCAATCAGGGTTTATTTTCTTCTCATTCAACAGTTTGGGAGACAGAGGCTAGGTCGTTTATCTAAATGAGAAAAATAAGAGGGCCAAGAATTGACCCCTGTGGGACCCCAAAAAAGATTAATATGAAGACTTCTGATTATGTTTGCTGTTTCTTAAGTACTCATGTAACCATTGAAGTACTGAACCCTGAAAGCCACAGGAACTTAGTCTGGCGAGTAAGATGATTAACTTTATAGAAAGCTTTTGATGAATCCAGAAACATTCCTTCTGTGTATACATTGTAATCACAAGGCTGATTTAATCCTATCAATAAGTTGTAAAATAGTACAAAAAAACTATGTTGCTGAAGTTGTCTGGTCTCCTTCCAGTCAGCACTGTCTCAGGATCGGAAGAGTCTCCAGTTTGGTCTTCAGTCTCTGATTGTAAAAGTGGACGTGAGTTCCTGGCTGGTTCTGGTCCTCCACAGTCCTCTCCATCAGCTTTTGTTTCCATCGGACCAACACATTTATATGTTTTGACACGAGAACGGCAGACAAATCTACACACATCTAAGAATCTATGTGTGATTTTTCATACACATACGTAGGCATTTACATGTCTAATTAGTGTCTGAAAGTGACGTTGATGGGAGAAAGCAGTAAGAACGTTTGGACGACGCTCATCTCATCATTTGTGGTTACTGAAGCACGTCTTTTATTGTGAAGAACAGAAGTACGGTTCCAAATGTGTTGACAGCACTGATGTTCATTTGGGCGACTTGTTAAAGTGATGGTTCGGAGTAATTTCACCCTAGGGTCCTTTGCACCATGACCTCGAGCCAAACACTCCCCCAGAAGCTTTTTTCACCTGGGTCGAACATTGGGAGAGTTAGCGTAGAGAAGCGTTATCAGCTGAATAGCTTAGCGCAGGGGCTAATGGATCCGAAGTGTCTCTTAACATTACCCCACTAATAATGCCCGAAATGATACCAAACGTCTACAGTAGTACAAATAGGTTATGCACTCATAAAACGATGGATTGTAAAGTTTGTAAGTACACCAGAAGTTTATGTAAATAACATTTGCCTGCTGGCTTCAGCTCTGATTGGCTATTAGTGTTTCACTCCGCCGTGTCATGTTATGAACTCAGATGGATTCTGATTGGCTGTCATTGTTTCTATCCTTCATCAAATTGCTCTGAAAGTGATCCCACTGATGTCGTTATAGCTCAATTCAATTCAATTCAATTCAATTTTATTTATAGTATCAAATCATAACATAAGTTATCTCGAGACACTTTACAGATAGAGTAGGTCTAGACCACACTCTATAATTTACAAAGCCCCAACAATTCCAACAATTCCAGTAATTCCCTCAAGAGCAAGCAGTGCGACAGTGGCGAGGAAAAACTCCCTCTTGGGAAGAAACCTCGGACAGACCCAGGCTCTTGGTAGGCGGTGTCTGACGAGCCGGTACACAAGTGTCAAACTCAAGGCAGATTTAGATCTGGCCCGTATATCAATTTGGGTTCAGAATACATTTTGGACCGCCTAGTTGTGCGCCAAACCAAAAACACAGGAAAGTGTTTTTTCAAAATGCAATTACATGACATTCAAAGCAGAATTTGGCAGATTTGAGACTCCCCAATTCCCCCAGAAGCAAAGACAGAAAACAAACAAAGTAACATACACTAACAAAAGCACGTCAATAAACTCTACATGTCTGGCCCTTGGTGTGATTCTCTTTTTCCAGTGTGGCCCTTAGTGAAAATGAGTTTGACACTCCTGTTATAGCTGCTTTTGACGGCCCTTTAATGTCCGTAATCAGCTGTGAAAGTTTCATAGTGTTGAACGGCTGCTGTGTGTTTGAAAAACCAGCAGGCGTCACTGTGTCTGAGCTTCATATGGCTTCATTCAGACATCACTAACAGCAACATATGAATGAAGAATGGGTGGTTTAAAGGGGTGATAGAATGATTATATAGGGTATTTCACACTGTGAAAGAGCTTTTCTTCCAAATAAGGTATGGTCATGAATATTTAGATGAGCTGCGCGCTGCTTGGTTGAGCCTTATCCACGTACACACACGTAGAGACGCGCGCTGATTGGTTGAGCGAATCGCCATACACACGCATTAGAGGTCGCGTGCTGATTGGTTGAGCGAATCCCCAATACACACACATTAGAAATGCGACAGAATCTCATATTCCAGACACTGCAATGTTTCCTTACCAAATTCACTTCTGAGACTTTTTTATGCGAGAAATCAATTATATAAAGCTCAAATATGGGCCGTTTTACGAAAATGGATGGCTAATTGCAAATTTGGTAAAACTGTGTGTCGGAGTTCAGCTGCCTGTGTTGCTGCCTCGCCGCCCGGCCTGCCTTCCTCCACAGACCCCGGCCTGCTGTGAGCTCGAGTGAGCTCCGGCACGGCTAGCAGCCCACAGCACCTCATGCCCGCATAAAGTCGCCGTTTGGGCAAATGGACTACTACCAAACGCTGCTGCCCTGACAGAGCTCCAGGGCCTTCAACTCCTCTCTTCTTGCTAGCTAAATGGCCCGTGTGTGAGAGTGAGAGCGCGGTCAGCGAGCTTGTTACACCAGCAATCTCTTACCACATGTTACACACATGTCACGCCACTTAGCTATACAACATATACCTAAATGTCTTATAAAGCTAACAATGGTGTCCGATTTCAAGTTAATGAATATTTGTGAACTGTAAGGGTTTCGTTAGCTGCGACTGTCCCTTCAATCCTGTGTACAGATTGCGGCTAGTTAGCTTCATTTTTGGTCGTAATTCGAGTATATTTACAGTTTCAATTTCGTCATGCCACTTATACAACATCTAACTAAATGTTTTATAAAGCTAATAACGGCGTCCGATTTCAAGTTAATGAATACTTGTGAACTGTAAGGGTTTCGTTAGCTGCGACTGTCCCTTCAATCCTATGTGTACAGATTGTGGCTAGTTAGCTTCATTTTTCGATTAGCTTCGGAGCGATTAGCGACTCTAGAGTCCTAGTGAGAGAAACAAAGTGTCTCCCCTTTGTTTTCGGACCATGGTGGTAAATCTGGAGCAGTAGAAGTTAACTCTCTCCTTGATTTCACGTTGTTTATGGAGAAGGAGAACCAGGAAATGAGTCGGGGAAAATGCAATGCTACCAAGCCACGGCCGAGCGACGTGCGTCGCCGCGACGTGTAGTTACATTTTTCGAGAGGTGCACGTCAGGCTACGCCGGACCCTGCGCCATCAATTCGACGCACAACTATAAAAAGGCCTTTAGGCTCGTCTGTCCAGCCGAGTCTCAGGAGCTTAGGTGTGGTTTTTGATTCAGCTATGTCGTTGGATCACCACTCTAAATTATTAGTTAGGAATTGTTTCTTCCAACTGTGACGGTCGGAGTGATTGCCGCCGCCTTGTAGGGGTAACACAGTATTTAGTCTGGGTAGGACTGAGCGAGACAGGATCTAGGTCCCCCACACCCAATACCTATGGCCTCAGTGTCCAAATAAATGAGCAGGTTGTCCACCGTTTAGCAGCCTGGACTAGCATCAGCTTCTTAGGAAGAGTAAAGCGGGCTTCAGATCATATGGTGGCCCTCTGAAGTGTATGCAGTGTATATAGGAAAAGCTGGGTGAGCCCAACACTGCCCCTGCTTTACGTAAACCTAGCTAAACAGGCGAGGCGCCCCTACCCCCAGGTAAGTAATATATATATATATATAAATATAGGGTGATGAAACATGAAATAAAATACCTCGTATTCCCTTAGAAATAAACACCTTTGTTTACTTTATGGATTCACAGTTAACAACCATTAATGAACACAACCCTTTTCATGTAAAGATAACATACATAATACGAAACAAGCATGCTGTTGCGTTCAGGCTACTTAAGGCCACAAAGTTAACCTTTTACACAGGCCAAAACTCTCCTCAAAAATATGATTACCTCAGGACAGGCATATAACATGAAACCATTGTCATTGTTAAATTCAACAGTGGTTAAACACAAAAAAAAACGTTCCTTTCCAGTGTGGGTGTTCACAGTATGAATGAGCCGACAGTCTTTTTCCTTAATCTTCAGCAATATGAGGGCGTGTGTATATGTTGTGTATATGCACCAGTGTTAGTACCAGCGCCACTGTACAGTCCAGTTCAGTTCAGTTCAGGTCACTAGGCACTGGTGTGGTGTATGTGTGAGTGCACAAGCGCAGCGTCAGTTAGTCCAGTTCACAGTTCGGCTCCGACTGCGCACAGTATCTTGTGTTGTCAGTGTGTATAGCAAAGTGTGGTGCAGATATTACCCACGAACAGCAGAGATCGCACCCGAAGGTTGTCTGATGGCTGGCAGGGTAAACTTCCTAAGGAATTAGTCGCACCAGCGGAGGAAAAGCCACCGTTTCCCTCTGCAGGATGGCCCACAGCTACAAACTTGAAATCGCGTCTTCCCACGCAGTTCACACACGGAGCGGGGAAGGGGTGGTGGTAACGTTCCAGCCCGGCACTCCTCGATCTCCACGAAGTTCAAACTAGTTCTTACTAAACAAAACTCTTGTAAGGCTAACTTTAGCACTTCTAGCCACCTAAACGATATGAACGCCAGCACTAGACTCACACTTGAATGCTCTTCCAGCCGTCTTCCTCCGTGTAGCTAGTCTGTGTCTGCATATCGCTCTGCAGCTCCGTTAGAAGCTAAAGCTAACACTCACTTTTGTTCACTGAAGCCTGGTTTCGTCGCTCACACGGTCGAAGTAAACGGGAAGCCAAAACGTAGCCACTTTACGGACTTTAGGACACATTATATAACCACTCTGTGACTTTTTAAGTACGACTTTTTTTTTAAGTACAACTTTAGGCGCCGCAGTGTAGCTCCACACCGTTACTCTTCTGCGCTAGCCGCTCGTCCGTCACCATAGACTGTATATTATTAGTGGACAGCCCATCCGGTTTCGCAAAGTGCTGCAAATGCGGAAGTGCCTTAAACTTGTATTCTATCTGAATTCCAGCAGGGGGCGACACGTGCGGTTGCAAAAGGAGGTCGGTTTCTGTAGAAGTCTATGAGAAAGTGACCCACTTCTCACTTGATTTATTACCTCAGTTCACATTTTCTTGAAGAGTTTATGGTCTCAATCGCTAGTTTTAAGTCTTCTGCAACACAGAATGATGTTCATTTTTTTAATTATGGTCTCGTTGATTTTAAAAAAGCAGAGGGTGTTTTAGGGCATGGCTATGATGTGATTGACAGTTCGCGGTCTGTCAATCATGACAAGAGGTTTAGCAAAGCTTATCCATGGCACGTCAACTTCATTTTGGAGTTTGACCAGCTTTCTTCGTAGTGACTTTGACACTTTGGTCGCTTAATAATGTCTTGTTCAGCATTCGGTTGGACGACAAGACACTCAAAGGAGTCGGCAGTTCAGTTGTTCTGGTAAGTAACGTTAACTTTTTTTAAATACTGTTTTTCGTTAGCGAACGTTAGCATCCCAATTAATATCAGTTTGCTAGCTAGATTGCACCTTGCTAACCAAGCTAGCGGGCTAACATTATGCAGACCGTATAAACGGATTCAAATATATATTTAACGTTACAGTCGTATACAGTAGCTCTGCATAACGGTCTCGCCGGCGATCTATTTTTAACCATATGTGGTGTTATTGCTAATCGATGCGCATGCCTCCCTAACCCGCAAGCTAACACTACCATTACATGCACGGGATTAGAATAATTTTGGGACTGCGTGTGATTTAGAAATTACCCCCTCACATCTGAGTTTCGTGTGGCGCATTCGCACAGGACAAGCAGAGACTGCTTTTACTTGAATATACTGAAATATATGTTCCTGCCCGAGAGTTGGGAAACGTTACCCGGAGGTGCCCGAAGGACATGCACATAATATCATCCCCGCCGCGGGGCACCCACACAGCATCACCGTCACCCTCACCCTCGGACAAAGCCGCGGGGGGAGTGCGTAGACTCGGAGACGGAGGTCTCTGGGCGGGGCAGTGGGCCAGAATATGCGTTGATGCTGTTACACTGATGTCTTTCTTCCACTTACTGTCTGCTAATCTATTTGAAGACCTTCTGTCAGCACATTAGTCTGTTTTAAGATGAGTCACATACATGTTACAATCTATATTTACAAGTGCTGTTTATTACCAAAATGTACATATCATTAAAAAAGTGTTGCGTACAATACACATTGTCTAAGATAAATTTGACATGTAGGAGTATGTTTACTTAATACTGCATGTCCTCAACTGAAGCATAGATTCATGTACAAGCGCATACATTAATATAATTCATTGTGATCTACCATGCCTTAACTACATGTTTGTCTATTACAAACATTTGCCTGTCCTTATCCTTTCTCTTGTGCCTCAGCTGCCATTGGAACCTGATTCCTGCTACCGCTTCACTCCTGCCATCCACCGGATCAGACAGCCACCACCACTGGACCCCCCCACCACTAGCCGGTCTACTATCTTCCTCTGACGGACCCGCTCCTTCCCAGAAAGCACCGACCCGTTCTCCACCCCCTCAGAAACCTGGACTCGATACTTTAAATAAAACCTGTTAATTCACACTCCTGGCTCTGCGTTCTGTTCACCATTCAAGCCTAAAAGTTAGCACTTTAGAAATATGTATAAGGCATATAATTGAGATATTTTATGTATGGATTAAACTGTTAGAATTAGATATTGACATTGCATGTCCTTGTATGGTTTTTAGTTTTCATACTTAATATAAGGTACATTGATTTAATTATTACATTGAATAAGTTGTTTATTTTTTCTTTGCAATTTGTGATCATACTTTTGTTATAATGAATTTACAATAACCCTACACAGATTAAACAGCACCTCGTGCATTTTCAATTACCTACTAAACACTTGACTACGTATTTGAAATATATTCAAATATATAAATTAATCTAAAAGGATTTTGGTGAAGTGTTTTATTGGTGATTAAAATTGACAAGTACATAAAGACACACAAGAAAAGCACAAACTACATTTTGCTGATCCTTTGTCAACATTCAAGTAAGTATGGTAACATTTAAGAAATCATTTATGTTGATTAAAGCCCAAATAGACACTTTTAATCAATTACAAATTTTATCAAATTACCAATGTCTTGTATGACTACAATACTGTATGTTCCTATAGTTACTTCAGAAAAACAACAAATGTAGCTTTAGAAAGACCTTTATTTCACATTGAAATGGGCATTAACTTCAAAAACTACATAAACCACAAACACTGGCAATATTTTTAACATTATGTTTAAAGTGATGAATTAAATAGTGTAGTTCACCTTTTACAATCCAGTGTAAATTCCACACATAAATCACTGCTGTGGGTCAAGGTAAAGGCAAACTTCACTGTCACAAGTGAATTCTGTATAATAAAAAGAGGTAGTTGAATCACTAGTGCCACATTGTTAATTACAGTAGAAATGGTTGACATTACAAACCACAATATAAAAATATAGCTTAACATATAAAGCTTAAAGCACTTGTGCAGCACTGTTCAGTCAAGTCCAAATGCCTGGGTAAAGCAATAAAAGCTGCCTTTACAATTACAGTGAGCATAGTGTGACAGTCTGTTGGTTGTCTGTAATGCACAGTGGAAAAAGAAAAGTAACTATTACTTAACCCACTTACTTAACCATTGGGTTGGGTGCACATGCCATCGTGGCTCTCCACACTCCTATTTCTGAAAGAAAGAAAAAGAGTCATCAATTTCCATTTGAGCCCCTCATAGTTAAATATATATGCACACTAGCATGTAACTGTACTTCATTAATTATCTAGGAGAATACAGATGAATTAACAACAGTGTATTGTTCTTTAGTGTAACTTTAAGTCAGTTAAATGATCTTATTTCTGCTAACGTTAGCTCTTAAAAGCATGTAAAGGCAGTAGCAAGACTTTATCGGTGCTTTATGGTTATTACAGTTAGCCAAACGTTCTAATAAACTTGGTTAAACATTTGCTAATAGTTAGCGTTAGATAATGATAAGCATTGACAATCACCGTTTCGTAGCTAAACTTCAATTTGCAGAAAATTAACGTTAGCATGTTTTACCATAAGTGGCTAGCTAACGTTAGACAATTTACATGGTAACATCAGATACATTTACTTTACAATATGACTCCTCTTATATGACTATGGGACAAAGATATATTTAAAACCTAGCAAAGCTAAATCTTACCTTGAATTATGTATGCTAGCTTTCAGCAGAAGTTGCATCCAGATTGCCAGTGAACGTGTGTAACGTAACGAAGGGTGTAAGCAGCGTTGCTAACTAAAAAAAAAAGAAAAAAGAATACAGTCAGATACATAGACAGTATACCGCCCAACAGTCTACGGCTCCTCCCTCACTCCTCCTTCTCGTCTAAAAACGTCACATCCGCAACCATGATGGCTGCGCCCATAAACGCAAACTCGACGACGGATTTCAGATCTCCACAAACCAATGGGTGACGTCACACATGCTCTGTCCATTAATATTTACAGTCTATGTCCGTCACACACACATTGACTCTGCTCAAGCACCCCCCTCCTGCGCGTTCACCTCAACTCTTAAAGGGCCAGCAACTATTTGTACCTGCTACACAACCTGAGAAATATTTCTAAGTTAAGAACACTTGTGACTAAGGAGATATTAGAGATGATCATTCATGCTTTCATTTCTTCACGTTTAGATTACTGTAAGTCTTTTTACCTGTCTGAGTAAGAATCAGCTTTATCGTCTCCAGACCGTTCAGAACTCTGCTGCAAGGCTTTTAATGCTGTTGTGGAAGTTTCTTTTGCAGCAGGAGTAAAGTTTTGAAAGTTTAGTAAAGTGAAACAAATAAGACAGTCGAAACTAAATCAAGTAAGGTTTTTGTATTTTATTAAGATACATTTGCAAATATAGGAGGAACACAGTTTCACAAAAGTACATCAGCTCAATGTGGAGTCAGTTCCTCAAATGAGTGAACAGAAACACTAGGCTTATATGCATCTTATATCATATATCATATGCGTGTGACAGCACACACGCACTTGGCTATATTATGATGCTAGAATTCTTACACGCAATCTGATACACATGAAGACAATCAAAGAAAAAACACAAGAGACATCTTGGAGCCATTTCCCCTCCTCCTCCCTGTACGACTTATACCCCCACAGTTACATCTCAACTGGCCTGGGAAAAACTGAATAGGCAGAGAAAGATAGTTTACTGTGGCGTTGTACCTTTATCGGTTCAAACAAAGCCCATACGCATTCGTCTCCAAGTTAGTTAAGCAGAATCAGAATCAACATGTGGGAAAGATAAAGTCTCTTTCAATATTGTGAGAAGATGCAAAGCACAAAAGAAAAATGAGAATACAAGGAATTATGCTTAATGTAATTTTGCCATTACAATGCACATTAAAAGAGTACACATCATACCTGTTTTAGCAGCACTTCACTGGTTACCAGTCCAGCATAGAATTCAATTTAAAATCCTGGTCATTACTTTCAGAGCCTTGCAAGGTCAAGTTCCTTCATACATCTCTTCATACTCATTTTAAAACTAGAGGGGATTGGTCATTCCAAGCAGTCACACCTAGGCTGTGGAATGACTTGCCTCTCTCGCTACGTTGTGTGGATTCTGTCGAATCTTTTAAAAAGCAGCTGGAGACTCTGCTGTTCAACCAGGCTTTTACTTAGTTGAGTGGGTTTTATGGTTGTTCATGTTTTCTGTTTATATTTCAATTTGCTTGTATTGTGACTTCTTGTGTTGTATTGCATTTTATCTGTGAAAGATGCTATACAAATAAACTTTACTTACTTACTTACTCCACGCCACTGACCAGCAGCTGATTGGACGAATGCGTGAGGTGGGTCTGGCTACTCAAGAATTTCAACAGTGTCAAGGCGGCTCATTGAGAATACGATCTAGTATTTTATGAAAATAGTTAAAACGTGTTTCTGAAAACATTTTAAGCGAGAAACAAAGGTCAGTTTGAAAGATTTTCGTCTACTTCTACTGGATAGTCGCGTTCAACGGATTCATTTGCATAAAGCTGGGCAGCTTTTGTACTCCTAGACTCGTGCACAGCGTGTGCACACTATGCTTGTTACACACACAGGGATGCACAGCAGCACACACACATGCAGAAGTTTACAAATAAAAATATTACGGTGCAAATCCACCATCATAATAGCAATGCTCTAAGGTCCAAACGTGCCTGGCTGTTAAAGCGAATGGGAGATGACACTCTGATTGGTTGATTGCATGTTACGCCCAAAACACACCTATGATTAATGAAGACACTAAGGACAACCCTGTAGAACCATGCGCACGGTGCATGGACCCTTTTTTCCGCCGTCAAACTAGCAAAAGTGGATTTGGCCGTGCACTTAGATCATTAAAATAGGGCCCTTGATGTTCCTGGGCTTTGAGAAGAACAGCTCTAATGGCCTCTAGTCTCAACTAGTACCCCCCCAAATATTTTTCTCATTGGATCTGCACAAATCACGTAGGTGACCCATTTTGGTTTCAAAACGGCTAATTTCACCGAAAGGTGAGGAGTTTGCAGGCCTGCCCACTGCTGTTGGGTCTAACGTTAGCGGTCCACTGACCCACTGCTGCTGCATCTGACGTTAGAGGGGTTTTGACATCAGAACTCCGGGCAAATCTTTTGTTACAAACACTGCAGCTGAATCTTTTCTCTCCTGTGTGGAGTGTCATGTGTGGCCGTAAACTTCCTCTTCATGTAAAAGATTTCTTATACTGAGCAGCTGAAAGGCTTCTTTCCTGTGTGAGTTTTTATGAGTGACCGTAAATTTTCACTCCGTGTAAAAGATGTGTGTGGATTCTAATGTGTTTTTGTAAATGTCCACTCTGTGTAAAAGATTTCTTACAAACTGAGCAGCTAAAAGGTTTCTCTCCTGTGTGGATTCTCATGTGTAACCGTAAATTTCTAGACATTAAAAACGTTTTCTTACAAACTAAACAGCTGAAAGGTTTTTCTCCTGTGTGAGTTCTCATGTGTTTCTTCAGGTTTCCACTATCAGAGAAAGCTCTACCACACTCAGAGCAGCTAAAAGGTTTCTCTCCTGTGTGGATTCTCATATGTCTCTTAAGATATGTCTTGAAGCCAAATATTTTCCCACACTCAGAGCAGCTGAATGTTTTCTTACATGATGAATCGTGTTTCAGAGCATTTAAAGCTGACTGAGGTTCTCTGGTCTCCTTCCAATCAGCACTGTCATCAGTCTCAGGTTCAGAAGAGTCTCCAGTCTGGTCTTCAGTCTCTGGTTGTAAAAGTGGATGTGAGTTCCTGGCTGGTTCTGGTCCTCCACAGTCCTCTCCATCAGCTTCTGTTTCCATCTGACCAACACATGTATGTGTTTTGACATCAGAACGCCAGGCAAATCTTTTGTTACAAACACTGCAGCTGAATCTTTTCTCTCCTGTGTGGACTGCCATGTGTGATCGTAAACTTCTTCTCTGTGTAAAAGATTTCTTACAAATTGAGCAGCTGAAAGGCTTCTCTCCTGTGTGAGATTTTATGTGTGACCGTAAATTTTCACTCCGTGTAAAAGATTTATTACAAACTGAGCAGCTGAAAGGTTTTTCTCCTGTGTGGATTCTCATGTGTTTTTGTAACTTTCCATTCAGTGAAAAATATTTCCTACAGACTGAGCAGCTAAAATGCTTCTCTCCTGTGTGGACTCTCATGTGTTTCTGTAAATATTCACTCCGTGAAAAAGATATATTACAAACACTGCAGCTATAAGGCTTTTCTCCTGTGTGGATTCTCATGTGTCTCCGTAAATTTCTAGACATTAAAAACGTTTTCTTACAAACTAAACAGCTGAAAGGTTTTTCGCCTGTGTGAGTTCTCAAGTGTTTCTTCAGGTTTCCACTATCAGAGAAAGCTCTACCACACTCAGAGCAGCTAAAAGGTTTCTCTCCTGTGTGAGTTCTCATATGTCTCTTAAGATATGTCTTGAAGCCAAATCTTTTCCCACACTCAGAGCAGCTGAATGTTTTCTTACATGTTGAATCATGTTTCAGAGAGTTTAAAGCTGACTGAGGTTCTCTGGTCTCCTTCCAATCAGCACTGTCATCAGTCTCAGGTTCAGAAGAGTCTCCAGTCTGGTCTTCAGTCTCTGGTTGTAAAAGTGGATGTGAGTTCCTGGCTGGTTCTGGTCCTCCACAGTCCTCTCCATCAGCTTCTGTTTCCATGTGTTGAGTTTGTCTTTGATGAAGCTGTGAGGACTGAGCTTCCTCTTCATCATCTTCACTCTTCACAGGGACAGGAGTGAATGGGAACTTGGTGATATCAGCCTCCTCCAGCCCTTGAAGCTGCTCTCCCTCCTGACGGCTCCACAGTTCATCCTGTTCCTCTTTAATGTGTGGGGGGGGCTCTGGCTCCTGCTGGTCCACGCTGGAGCTACACTCCTGCTGCTCAGGGGGAACCTCTTCTTTAACCACCAACAGCTGCTGAACATCTGCAGGAAACACAGAGAGAAATGTTGTGGAACTGTATCTTATCACCTGAATTGTGATTGTTATAAAAATACTGGTTGTTCAGTCAGTTACTTTGGTTACATCTACACTACTAGTCTTCCTTTTAAGCCTTGGGAACTGTTGGAAAGGCTGTTGACTGACATAATAGGGCCCTCTTGTGGTGAAATAATGCAACTGCGCTGTTGAGCACAAAGTGGCGCAGTCGGTAACTAAAGTGACTATATATAGTTTTGTTTTTTTTACGATTTTTTGGGCATTTCTGCCTTTATTGTAAAAAAAGGGAAAATGCCAAGAGGCAAAAACATGAGTCAACTTCAGTGGGGCTTTAAACAGATGGAGACAATTACAGGATTGTATATGATTCCAAACCCACCCCAAATAGGCCCTCAGGTAAGTAGGCTAAGTTACCGAAAGCAACACTTGAAATGCAACAATGCATCTGTAATATATTCTCCTATTGTAAATTAATGATTTTCTATTGGAGCAAAACATTCATCGTGACTATATGACCTCCCGGTAGCACTAACTCAGTAATACAGTGGGCAATAAAGCACCGTAAAGAAAAGACCTTTACCACAGCAGATGTGGTAAAAACACTACCACTTGTGTCCAAAGCGGCCACTAGAATCAACACGAACTGAAAGTTACATAAAGTCACATTAAGAGGCATAACAACGACGTGATTTCAACTAAGTAGTTTTGTTTGACTATGTGTTTTCAACTGATCATCTAAGACAGAATAAGTCAAATATAGCACATATTTTCAACTGATAATCTAAGACAGGATAAAATAACGGAGAAAAACAAATTGTCAGGAATCCCGCCTTCTGAGTTCCTGTTTTCCGGCTTTGAATCTGTGTTTTCCATGAGTTCCTGAACGTACCCTGTCTGGTTGCCTGGCGATGAAGCAAGGCGGGAGAATCTGCAACCACCCACACCTGTGTCTCATCTGCAATCTGCACACCCTGTGACTATACAAATCACAACACCAACCTCCAGGATCTGTGCTAGGCTAAGCTAGAGGTGGGGGTGTCAGATATGGCGTTATATATGTGTCACATTCCTGAGCGAGTAATTGTATGTTTTGAGCACAGAGAACTATATTTTGCAAGCACATTACATTGCATTTTGAACAGAAATTAACACTCACAAAAACTAATTAAGTTTGAGTAAACAAAAACCTATTTCCTGCACAATAAATGTATTTGCATGTCTTTCTCTGCTCGCAGGTAGACACTGCTGCGCTCCGGTCCTGTCTCCCTCGCTCTCAACCTCTTCTCTCTGCGCACTCAACTCTAGACACGCTCGCTCAGATTTTCACAGCGTTACAAGTGTGCCACAAAACCAACCAATCGCAGAATCAAAAGGTCAATTCTGATTGGCTGTTCCGTCTCCAATTAGATCGCAAGTAGCAGGAAAGACATATCTACAGGGAAACAGTCTTTGACACAACACCTGCAGTGATTCCCCAGCAAGGGGTATCTCTGCTGTAGCCAGTGGGTATTTGGAAAAATTTGGGGAGCAGCTTAACTAATCAAAATAATAATTTAATTATGATTGATTTAAAACAATATATCAGCTAAAACAGCTCAACACATATGTTTAAACATATAGCGAAGTACTCAATGGTAGAAATAAACAGCTAAAAGTGGCCTACTGACTTAGCTAACAGTTGAAATGATTAGCTAAAAGTAATGGATGACTTTTGAAACATTAACCACACTTCAATTAAAAGGCCTAGCTAGTAGAATTTCTGACAAAGCCAACCTAAATGTCTACAGTTCAATTGCATGAAAATGTGAGAATATTCACTTTAATATGTTAGTGTGAACACATTGGGAATTGATAAGGCAGGGTATGTGAGTTTATATGACAGGGATGTGGGGGAACCTCAGACCCGAAGGGTTGGAAAGCACTGATCTACAGTATTTTATATTATTGACCGACCGGTATATTACAGACATGCCTTAATAGTTGTGTTAATCACAATACCGTTGTTTGATTTACATACAGTGCCTTGCGAAAGTATTCGGCCCCCTTGAACGTTTCGACCTTTTGCCACATTTCAGGCCTCAAACATAAAGATATAAAACTGTAATTTTTTGTGAAGAATCAACAACAAGTGGGTCCCAATTATGAAGTGGAACGAAATTCATTGGCTATTTCAAACTTTTTTAACAAATAAAAAACTGAAAAAGTGGGCGTGCAAAATTATTCAGCCCCTTTACTTTCAGTGCAGCAAACTCTCTCCAGAAGTTCAGTGAGGATCTCTGAATGATCCAATGTTGACCTAAATGACTAATGATGATAAATAGAATCCAGCTGTGTGTAATCAAGTCTCCGTATAAATGCACCTGCTCTGTGATAGTCTCAGAGGTCCGTGTAAAGCGCAGAGAGCATCATGAAGAACAAGGAACACACCAGGCAGGTCCGAGATACTGTTGTGGAGAAGTTTAAAGCCGGATGTGGATACAAAAAGATTTCCCAAGCTTTAAACATCCCAAGGAGCACTGTGCAAGCGATAATATTGAAATGGAAGGAGTATCAGACCACTACAAATCTAGAAAACCCGGCCGTCCCTCTAAACTTTCAGCTCATACAATGAGAAGACTGATCAGAGATGCAGCCAAGAGGCCCATGATCACTCTGGATGAACTGCAGAGATCTACAGCTGAGGTGGGAGACTCTGTCCATAGGACAACAATCAGTCGTATACTGCACAAATCTGGCCTTTATGGAAGAGTGGCAAGAAGAAAGCCATTTCTTAAAGATATCCATAAAAGTGTTGTTTAAAGTTTGCCAAAAGCCACCTGGGAGACACACCAAACATGTGGAAGAAGGTGCTGTGGTCAGATGAAACCAAAATCAAACTTTTTGGCAACAATGTGAAAACGTTATGTTTGGCGTAAAAGCAACACAGCTCATCACCCTGAACACACCATCCCCACTGTCAAACATGGTGGTGGCAGAATCATGGTTTGGGCCTGCTTTTTCTTCAGCAGGGACAGGGAAGATGGTTAAAATTGATGGGAAGATGGATGGAGCCAAATACAGGACCATTCTGGAAGAAAACCTGATGGAGTCTGCAAAAGACCTGAGTCTGGGACGGAGATTTGTCTTCCAACAAGACAATGATCCAAAACATAAAGCAAAATCTACAATGGAATGGTTCACAAATAAACATATCCAGGTGTTAGAATGGCCAAGTCAAAGTCCAGACCTGAATCCAATCGAGAATCTGTGGAAAGAACTGAAAACTGCTGTTCACAAACGCTCTCCATCCAACCTCACTGAGCTCGAGCTGTTTTGCAAGGAGGAATGGGCAAAAATGTCAGTCTCTCGATGTGCAAAACTGATAGAGACATACCCCAAGCGACTTACAGCTGTAATCGCAGCAAAAGGTGGCGCTACAAAGTATTCACTTAAGGGGGCTGAATAATTTTGCACGCCCAATATTTCAGTTTTTTATTTGTTTAAAAGGTTTGAAATATCCAATAAATTTCGTTCCACTTCATGATTGTGTCCCACTTGTTGTTGATTCTTCACAAAAAATTACAGTTTTATATCTTTATGTTTGAGGCCTGAAATGTGGCAAAAGGTCGAAAAGTTCAAGGGGGCCGAATACTTTCGCAAGGCACTGTATCTCCGTGTGTGACTAACATCATCCTTCACAAGCAATCTAACATTAGCCCAGCATGGATAATGTCTATGCATCCAACATATTCATCCGAACACACCTAAAATGTTACAATACAGACACTTAAAAGAAGTTTGTAATACTGGTTACATAGATATTGTGTTTTATTAACCTTAATTCTGTTTGCCAAGGCTATATTTTATTGACTTGCAAAGTAGCTATCCGTTGCTAACGTTAGCTAGCTTGCTAATTTATGTCAAAAAGCAGTAGCTAACTAACGTTACTGCCAAGATATGGTTTCATTTTAAGACAGTGTAAACACATGACAACACTTGACGAGTCTATAACACCTCTCTGGATTCTAGTGAAACCATATCTTGGCAGTAGTTAGCTAACGTCTCTGTTTTTTTAGATAAATTAGCAAGCTAATATAGGTTGCTATATTAGCTTATAACTATATTCAAGTTAATAAAATACGGTAATGTAACCAAAGTATTAAAAACTACTTACATGTGGCTATAGTGTGACAGGCCTACTGCTGTTCAGTCTCGCATTGCGATACCTAACTTATAGCTAGTTACAGTGCTGCGAGGCCTGTTCAGATGACATGTCGGCTGCTGTGTGTGAGCTAACTAGATTGCTTGTGAAGGATGGATCAAACTAACGTTTGACACACAAGGAGATATGAGTCAAACAAAACAACAGCATTATAGTACACACAAATATTAAGACATTTCTGTGATATAGCTAAGTCAATAATACAAAATACTGACCAAAATATGTTTTAATCCAGTAACATTAGTCGAACAGCTCCACTGTAGTCAGTATTTGCTGTACCAACAGGTGTTGACCGAAAAAGATTGTTCCTCCTAGATTTTTGTTTCCTGATATTGCAATCTAATTGGAGACAAACAGCCAATCAGAATTGACCTTTTGATTCTGCGATTGGTTGGTTTTGTGGCACACTTGTAACGCTGTGGAAATCTGAGCGAGCGTGTCTAGAGTTGAGCGCGCAGAGAGAAGAGGTTGAGAGCGAGGGAGACAGGACCAGAGCGCAACCGCTTCTACCTGCAAGCAGAGAAAGACATGCAAATACATTTATTGTGCATGAAATAGGTTTTTGTTTACTCAAACTAAATAATTTTTTTGCGAGTGTAAATTTCTGTTCAAAATGCAATGTAATGTGCTTGCAAAACATAGTTCTCTGTGCTCAAAACATACAATTACTCGCTCAGGAATGTGAAACATATTTAACGCCATAGTCAGACAGAGTTACAACATGCACGGGTATGTATGGACTTGGCTAACTCTGGGGGTTACGGTGAATAAGCTAAAGTCCCAATAAGTCGGCGTGATCCTTAACAATGTTTGCACTATACTCTTCAGGTGTGATGCACCATTCAGGATCTCTGTTCATGTTTGTGAGATACAAACAACTTTTAAACAAAGAAGAGCTGCTGCTGGCTAACAGCGGTCTTTGGAATCGGCTTCGGCCGTGACTCTGGAAGACTTGGAGTTAAGCTTTTCTTTGAGAAAAGAAAGAACAGCAGTGAAGTCATTCCTAAAAAAGGAAGATGTGTTAGTAGTTTTACTGACCGGATTCGGCAACAATTTAATCTATCAGCTAGCTCTGCTATCTTCTTCGTTGCTCTGCTTGGTTGTAGTGTGCAGAGGGAATTTAAAAGACAACCGTTTATCCCGCACCTCGGATTGAGCCCTGCCAATGGGGAGTTCCCAGACCCAACATCTTGATGTGGGTCTGGCTTGTCAGGCTAAGATAGGCCGATGCGGGATAGGATATAATATCACACAAACTTTAAAAGATCAACTTAAATAGACACAAGTGGACAACTCATAGTTTGCAAAAAAATTATTAAAAAAATTAATACCTCGTAAAATGGCGATTAACACCTTTTAATGGCCTTAATTTTTACAAATTTGATTTACTA
The DNA here is from genome assembly GCF_010015445.1 of Perca fluviatilis. Taxonomy (NCBI): domain Eukaryota; kingdom Metazoa; phylum Chordata; class Actinopteri; order Perciformes; family Percidae; genus Perca; species Perca fluviatilis. Next base: position 3,115,227 of record NC_053116.1, read on the forward strand.
CCGTTTAATACTTTTTAAAACCCCGCAGACACCCTGCTTTAAGGCACCCCACCATTCTCGCTCTAACTTACCCTACTCTCGTAAGGGGGTTGTGGTATACCGCACTACCGCGGGAATTTCTTGCTTTTCAACCACGATAAGAAAAAATCCATACCGCCCCAGCCCTAGTAACCATCACCTATACAGTCCTACGTGAAAACCTATTCAATAATTGGTCCTTCGAGCCGGAAGTGAACTATTGCCCACATCTCAGAATGCAGCCTAGTTTGATATACAGTGGGGCCTTACCAGAATCAGCACGTCCAAAGCAGCAGTTACAACATCCTTTACCTTAGAGACTATGAAATGAGTTTTGTCAGCAACATGCAAACCATTACAACTCCTAGATATCTGCACACAGCACAGTATGCAACAAATCTATAAGAGGACCACCTGGGTAAACCATCAGCATTGTCCGCCCAGTCATTCCGTTGCTCCAACCCATTAAGTCAGACAGGCAAGGCAGCTTTATTTGTATAGCACATTTCAGCAACAGGGCAATTCAAAGTGCTTTACATAAAACATAAATAGCAGTTAAAAGCAATACAAAAATTAAGAACAGATAAAATACGCTTCAGTAACCGAACCCCCACTGACAACAGCTATCTGTGGTCTCCCCCTCAATTCACACCCCTGACCTTTAGTCATTATGACCAAAAGTCTCTCCTGCAGAATCCGCCAGCCACCCATGCCTACCCCAGGTTCACCATAAAAGAACTCATCTTAACCCAGTACGTTTACAAGAGAGACTTGCAGTCGCTCAGAGTCCTGGCATCAGGTTGCCCTCGAACTCATCCATGCTTCCTAGGGGTGGTACGGTTCATGAAAAAACACCCGAACCGCTCGGTTCGCTAGTCTCGGTTCGGAGCGTGTGTGTACCGCACGGTTCGTCAGTACACTGTTAAGCTGCACTAACCTCTTACTGCCGTAGTGCCCACTTTCGACACCAATGTTAAAACACTAACTGGAAATGACGAGCGGGATGGGCGTGACAAACGCAACCCATGGCAGCTGATTGGACGATTGCGTCACATGGATCTGGCTGGTCCCAAATTTCAAAGCCAGACTATCATGGCGGCTCGTTCAGAATACGATCTCATATTGTACTAAAATAGTTTACCGAAACGTGTTTCTGAAAACATTTTAAGCGAGAAATAGGCCATGCAGTGGCTGAATCTGTCTTCATTTCAGATCGACAAAGGTCAGTTTAAAAGATTTTCGTCAGATTTTGAGAGACACCGAGCCGACCGCTCCTCAAGTGGAGTGGGTTGCCGCTGCTGCAGGTCACGTCACCTGCAGAAATGTCCAGTGGGAGAGAGGCTGCCCAGAGCTGGAGGATGCGCCAGCGTCGTTTATAGTCTGGTGTGTGGGAACATTTTGGATTTCACGTTACCTATGATGAAATAAAACAATGAAACCGTGACCCTAAAACCGTGATACGAACCGAACCGTGGGTTTTGTGAACCGTACCACCCCTAATGCTTCCTGTTTCCGCTTTTGTTCCGCTGAAAAAGTGTGGTGCACGACCTCTGGCACTTTAAATCCTGGAGCGCTAGCGAGATCTACGTCATTTTGACATCACATTGTCGCTCGACAGGCGGTAGAGCATTTGCCTAAAGGCTCTGACACACCAACCCGACGGCCGACCTTTGGCAGAAAAGGCAGTCGGATTGACTGCCTACCCGAGTTGGTCAAAAAAGTGACCATAATGGCAGCTCTTTCGGAATACGTTCTCATATTTTATGAAAATCAGTGTTTCCCACACATAGACTAATGTGTGGCGGTGCGCCGCACTATCAACACCGGCCCCCACACGTTGCATTTCGTGAACTTTTTTTTTTTTAAACGCTATTTAAAACATGTTCATTCAGCAGCATTTCTTTCCCTACTCTCCTCCGTCTCTCTGTCACTTCTGTCTCGCTCACATACACACACACACAGCTCCTCCCACCGTGCGGCGTTTGGTGTTTTTAGCCCCAAACATCGCGGCAATGGTTATAGTTAGGGTTAAGGTAAGGGTTAGCTGCCTGTAAGGCGACGTTGGAGGCTTAAAACACCATCGAGCCTACCGTGCACACAGCGTCTGTCTCCATAAAGGAGAGAAGACGGCTGGCAAAATTCACAAGTTCATGAAAGGTTGGTATCTATCTCGTTAACACCTTTACACAATCACCGACCCGACTCTTAGCAAGCAAGCGATTGTGCTAGGCCTGCACGATAAATCGTTATAAAATCGTGATCTCGATTCCCAATTTAATTTTTAAATGACTTTGATTTAAAAAAAAATTATAAATAAATAAATTCGGCCTTTATTTTGAAAGGACAGCTCTCACAAAGTTCAGGGCTTCACCCTCAGCCAATGACAAAGCATGTTTTAGTCACATGTTTCACTCGTCGAGCGAGCGGGGTAGTTTGGAAATAAACAAAATGGATATTGATGAAAACCCAGGTACTAGTGACGAGAATCAGCCAACCACTCAGTCTCAAACTGAACTTGTTCCGAAAAAAGGCTCGCATTCGGTGGTGTGGAAGCATTTTGGATTCAAGCAAGAAGACGATGGTCAGTCTGATGTGATTTGCAAGACCTGCTTTGCCCTTGTTGCAGCACCGCAAGGTAACCCCACAAATCTTTACCAGCACCTCAAACGTCACCACAAAGTGCAATATGATGAAGCCATACAAGGCAAGAGGTCCGAAAGTCATCCAAAAAAGCAGACATCTATTACGGACACCTTGCACAATGCAACGCCATACGCACATAACTCCAGCAGGAGTAAGGAAATAACAGAAGCCATTGCTTACCATCTAGCAAAAGATATGGTTCCAATATACAACATAGAACGTGACAGATTTCAAAAGATGAGCCATACATTGGGCAAACGCTACTCAATACCATCCCGCAACTATTTTTCATACGTTGCGCTGCCAGATATGTACAAGAAAGTGCGGACTGTAGTCGAGGCAGAAGTGCAGGAAGCGGAATATTTTTCAGCAACGACGGATTTATGGTCCAGCCGAACAATGGAACCGTACACGAGCCTAACTGTCCACTTCATAGCGACTGATTTCACCATGAAGAGCAAGTGCCTACAGACTGCTTTTTTTCCCGACGACCACAAAGGTGAGATCTTGGCACAGGGACTGAAGTGTGTGTGTGTGTGTGTGTGTGTGTGACACACCAAGTTAGCCCTTGTACTGTAGGGCATACTACTACTACAAATAAAAATAGTTATTTGTGATACTACAGACTAATAGTTTGTGTTGTACTCATTCAGATTTGTTGCATTTTTCTTCTAGAAAATGCCATGAAAGATCCACGAATTGACCGTGTCATAGGCCTTTGCAGAAAGATTGTGAGCACTTTCAGTCATAGCTGGCTACGGAGGAGAAACCTTGCCATCGTCCAGAAAGAGCTCAAACTCCCTGAGCATCAACTGAAAACAGAATGCCCAACAAGATGGGGAACAAGGCAAGAGATGATTCAGAGGATCCTAGAACAGCTTCCAGCCATTTCACAGGTCCTCAATGATCGAAAGGTTAGACACCTAGTGCCCACATGGCAGGACATAGAAGTCCTTGAGGCAATGAACAACACCCTAAGTCCTCTGGCTGAATTCACCGATGCCCTCTCTGGAGAACTATAGGTCAGCATTTCCTCTGTGAAACCGGTTCTCCATCTTTTCAAAACCTCTGTTTTGGCTGTGCAAGAGGATGCCACAGAATTCACAAAATCAATCAAGTCAAACATCCTGAAATATCTGCAAGAGAAGTACAGTGATCCCCAAACTCAGGATCTACTCGACACGCCCACAACCCTCGATCCTAGGTTCAAGATGAACTACATCAGTGCGGAGAAGAAAGCCACAGTTAGAGCGAGACTGACAGACGAGATGACTGGCATAACTCTAGCTATGGTAAGGTCATTTCCACATTTCAATACAATTGACTTGGCTGTTCAGTACAGGGGGCAACATTGTGACAAGCCACCGTGCATCACTAAAGCAAGAGCATGTTGATAGACTTGTGTTTCTGGCCAGGAATTTTTAAGTGCCATATTCAGGGTCACATATAGGGTTATGTGAGAGGCCTATGTCCCAAAGAAAATATCATTTAATTTACTCTTTTGTAATGGCCAAATTAATATTCATTTTCTTTTGTCACTTTCAGGCTTCAACCAGTGAAAGACGGGGTCAGGGAGAGCGAGAGAGATTTCTTTAGGCATTGAAGTAGGACAGGAGGACAACAACAACAGCGTGTGTGTGTATGTGTGTGTGTGTGTGTGTGTGTGTGTGTGTGTGTGTGTGTGTGTGTGTGTGTGTGTGTCCCGCCACAAATTGCTTTCTAATCTGTGGGAAACACTGAAAATAGTTCACAGAAACTTTTTAAGTGAGAAACAGCCCATGCAGTTGCTGAATCTGTCTTCATTTCAGATCATGGGTTGGAGTGTCAGGGCCTTAACAATCACAAAGTTTGTGGTTCGATCCCAGGCCCTGCAGTCCAATCTCAAAGTGTATGAATGTGAGTGAAAGGACTAGAAAAGGGCAATGGAAATGCAGTCCATTTACATCCTTCTGTTGGCCGAGAAAAGGTTTGAACTCGCAAATTGCCGCTTTGTTTTGGAAGACTGGCTGCCAAAAATCGCCACTTACGACCTAATTAATTAGCATGAGGTAAACGCTGTCTAACGGACATGTAGACAACAGAGGAACAGCAGAAATTAGCTGCAGCTTTACCAAAATTAAGGCTGAACAGAACCATTTTGGTACAAACATTTACTCGCCATGTGGCAGATAGCCCACTGAGACTTGCTTGCCAAACAGAAAATGTGACCGCATTTGGAAACTGGTGAGTGTTAATTTCAGACCCTGCATATGGCTCTGTGGCCTACCTGCGCTCAGTCCAACGTACAACTGTCTTCCCGCATGGCCAGATCATGCATAGTCCCAACACAGTTATTTATTTTCCCGATTAGAACTGTAGCAGCACTAACTGGGGCTCAGCACACACACAAACGTTCTCCCAGCCATGAATGCTGTGTGGACTAGCCAGACCTTCATGCCCAGTGCACTCCTAAAATAAAATAAAAAACCAGGCTCTCTTGAACTTTTATGCTCTTGACTTCTGCAGATTTTTTACCCCTTTCTTTCCCCTAAAAACCCTGTTAACGTTGTTCCTACCTTCCTCTTCATCATCTTCACTCTTCACAGGGACAGGAGTGAATGGGAACTTGGTGATATCAGCCTCCTCCAGCCCTTGAAGCTGCTCTCCCTCCTGACTGCTCCACAGTTCCTCCTGTTCCTCTTTAATGTGTGGGGGGGGCTCTGGCTCCTGCTGGTCCACACTGGAGCTACACTTCTGCTGCTCAGGGGGAACCTCTTTTTTAACCACCAACAGCTGCTGCACATCTACAGAAAACACAGAGAGAGAGAGAGCATCAATAGTACACAGTCTCTTTTCAAATCTCTTTACGTGGTAAAAAAACTGGTATTTCATTTCACCTGAGGCTTATCTCATTCTTATTTAATTTTCTGGTCTGGCTGGAATCCTACTTAAAGAACAGGGACTACTTTGTGTCTATAGATAAACATCTGAGCGGACAAAAATGAAATGCGGAGTTCTTCAAGGCTCCATTCTGGGGCCTCTTCTGTTTAACATCTACATGCTTCCACTGGCTCAGATAACAGAAGACAGTTGAACTGATTATTTGTCTATAAGCGTTAACGTTTGCTGTGTGATTACATCAACACACAATCACATGACTTCTCAAACCTGATGGAGGCACTTCTTCAAAACGTCACCATTACCTTCTGTTTCCATGTGTTGAGTTTGTCTCTGATGAAGCTGTGAGGACTGAGCTTCCTCTTCATCATCTTCACTCTTCACAGGGACAGGAGTGAATGGGAACTTGGTGATATCAGCCTCCTCCAGCCGTTGAAGCTGCTCTCCCTCCTGACTGCTCCACAGTTCCTCCTGTTCCTCTTTAATGTGTGGGGGGGGCTCTGGCTCCTGCTGGTCCACACTGGCGCTACACTCCTGCTGCTCCTCTTCACCAACAATCACTTCCAGAACATCTTGAGGTAAAGCTGAAACACAGACAGTGTGAATATTTCTACAATTTAGCATCTACAATTCCATTAAACGTGGCAAAATCCAACACTGAAAATTATTCAGCAACAATGTTAAGAAGACGGTTCCTCAAATTGAAGGATATGTTGATTTTGTTTGTCTTCAATGACTGTAGACTAAATATATCTGAGTTTTTGTTAGTAGTTAACACGCTTCTATTGTGAGTCCGAAGGAAGCGTAGCTCTAAGACGAAGCCCAGGGTTCACCACAAACCTGTTGAAGTTTCTAAAGGCTGCTTTAGGCTGCATTCACACGTCCTGCATTGCTACTTCGGAGTAGATTCAACACCAGGGCCGGTTCTAGCCTGCTATATTAGGGTGGGCAGGTAGAAGAAATAGCTAATAATAATGCTTATTAACTCAATGCGCACACACACAGACACACACACACTTAAACTATGCGTGATGCGCACACAGTGGCTGCTCCAGCCATCTCTTTTACGAGTGAGTGTTGGAGAGAGAGGGAAAGAGAGAGAGGGAGGTGCGTTTGCTGATGAGTATGAAGTAGCAGTAAAGTTGTAAAGAGTTGTGTAAAGACGGGGTCGAGGCTGCCCACCCAATCACAAGTTAGAAACGCTGCTGGTATTTTGTGTGCTATTTTTTCCATTGGCTGAATACATTTTATAAACTTCTGATTGTGGGCAAGACGCACGTTTGGGTAAACTGACCGGGGATTTCCACTGGATGCGTAACAGCTGCGGACCGGCTCCGCTGCGTGTCTGCTGCGTGCTCCGCCGTCCGTCAATACCCACCGGGTCCGGATTTGTTGCGGAACGGCTGCGGCCGTAACTGACAGCTGTAGTCACAAGGACCCACAAGTTCTCGCGAATTCAGGTAGAATAGAACCACAAAACCAACAACAGTTTGTTTCCATCCAGAGGAGTAGAGGGGAAACGACTCTGAGCTGTGTTTTCAAGGTGTAGTTCAGGGAAATATGATCTGCCGTGAGCACGGTGTATTTTATTTTGAAAATTAACCGGATATTTATTTTGTTTCTGTGCTCGACTTCCTGTCCCGCACTATCTGCCGTGTGCTGAATTGCTGCGGAGCTCTCCGTCGTCCGTCAAAAATAGAAGCTCTGCGTATCTGCTCCGGAGGGCTGCGGACTGACGGAACTGGGACGGAGTCGGGACGCAGACGTTCCGCAGTCTGTGGAAATACACAGATTGACTTTAATGGAAACCTAATGACTCAGTCGACGTTCCGCAGACGTTCCGTAGACGTTCCGCAGACGTTCCGCAGACGTTCCGCATCCAGTGGAAATTGCCGGTAAGCCCCATGTCCCCAAGCTGGCGCTGGCCCCGGGCAACACAGAACCAGAAATCGGCAAGCCAAATGAACAGGAGCACTTCATCTGCTGGCCAACATTTACTCCTTTACATGTGCATATATACAGGGACAGTGAGACGACTATGTTTACATGCTCAATTATATTACACTATCATTCTGAATATGACAATATTATACATTTGATACGGGTCATGTGAACAACATATTCTGTTTGGATGTTCAGAATAAGGTCCATTACCGAATTTAGAATTTTCTGATTAAGATGTGTGCGATACATCGATAATATTCAGGATTTAGAAGCATTCTTTGGAGATGTATACACACATTCAGAACGTGCGTCTCCATCAGGGTTTTTACTGCAGAATGAAAGAGGGATGCTGTTATCACACGCTCCAACACATCCTGCACCGCTGGGAAACTTTAAAAAAAACATCCTGTTTTACAAGACTGCATGTAAACGGGTAGCCTGGAAATCCAGACCCAAATCCGAAAGATTAAGGGTCTGGCACTGAGTAATTAAAATGGCCCAACTCGAGGGGCGGCACCAAGCACGCATTTAAAAATCTCACTGCACGCAATTGGATAAGACTACGACCAATCATAACAATACACAGGGTGACGTATCCAGGGCGTATACCCATACGCTTAGCTACCAGCGGAGCTAACTGGTAAATTAAACTGTCGTCATGTGTTTAGCTCGCCTCTGGCCCACCTATATCAGATACACAAATGTGATTGGTGCAGCTCAGCTACAAGAGCATAGTTAATGAGCATCATTAGTCAATGCCAGAGTGACTTGCTGAGCAAATTCAAATTGTGCTCTCGCGAGAACTCTGGATTTCCAGGGTAGTAAACGGGAACATCGGAGGATAACTTCTAGGTTACTAGTGGTGCAACGGATCGTCATTAATCCGTTCCAATAAATATCTTCGGTTCGGCACACACGTGATCCGCGGATTGATTTCTGAAAAAAAAAAGTTGTGCGCATGTTCAGTCCACACACAGTGTGGTCATGGTGAGTGGAGGAACGGAGGAGCTTGAACGCCCCGCGTCATTTAAATCCCCTGTAAGGGAGCATTTTGGCTTCCCTGTCAAATATAATGATGAAGGAAAGAGGTTAGTGGATAAAACTGTGACGGTGTGTAGGCACTGTGGAACAAGAAAGCCATATGACAGCGGAAACACATCAAGCATGGCCACGCATTTGAAGCGACATCACCCCGGTGTTTCACTGACAGGAGTGAAAACGAAAGCTGCTCAACAACCTCTTATCACCGCGGCATTTAAGCAGCCCCTTGTTGCACAATCAGACCGGGCTAAAGCCATCACAAACGCTATCGGTGTGTTTATAGGTGCAGACATGAGGCCATATTCGGTTGTGCAAAACGAGGGCTTTAAACACATGCTGAAAGTGCTTGAGCAACGTTACGACATCCATGTGAACGGAGAGCTATGTGACGATAACCGCTCACTTTATAACAGCACACTGGGAGATGGGAAGTCCGGTGCTGCAGACACGCCCCCTCTACGAGTCACACAAGCACTCATCTTGCGCAGGTACTGACACAAGCAGTGGAGGAATGGAAGATAAAGAGGCCCAGTACTAGTAATATCCCAGTCACAACTGATAATGCCAAAAATCAAATAAATGCAGTGAGTGAGGCAGGATTTTTTATTTGTCTTGTCTTTTTTTTTTTGCTGATCCAAAAAATGATCCGATCCGTGACTCTGATCCGAGAAACGATCCGAATCGTGAGTTTTTTGATCCGTTGCACCCCTATAGGTTACATTGACAAAAACTGAGCTGCAAAATACACAGCCACGCACACATACTTACAGACTTTGTTGTGATTTGATGCTTGTTATGTCAGTTAATGAGCTTTGTGTGCAGGATTAATAATGCCCTAGGGAAGATTTCAGCTGTTTCTGTTGTTTTAACGCATGGATATTTTTAGATATTTCCAACATTTTGGCTTTTTTTCCCCCAACATTTTGTCGTTTTCAGCAATTGTGACCATTTAATTTCAGATTTTGTTGCTTATTTTGACTTTTTTGTCTCTTTTTCTACATTTGTTGTTTTCAACTTTTGTCACTTTTTTATTAATATTTTTTGGCACTTCTTTCGAGGTTTTTGGACACATTATTTTTGTTTATGATTTTTTTTTCCGTTTCATTGCTCAAAGATTAAAGCTTCTATATACATGTATATACACATAGCTTCTATATACATGTATACACACATAGTTTCTATACACATGTATAGACACATAGCTTCTATATACATGTATACAGCTTCTATATCCATGTATAGGCTACAAAGATAGATTCTATATGCATGTATACACACACATAGCTTCTATTTAAGATGTAAACGTGTCCCACCTGTCCCCTGGTCCGCTGACAGCTTCCTCTCAGACTTCATTTTAAAGTTCCTCGCGGCTCTGCGACCTGTTTCAGGAAATACAAACAACAACACGTTAGCAGGAGCTAGCTGCTAGCGGCTAACCTTAGCTTTAGCACCGACTCCCTGCGACATTAAAAAAGAAAACAAACCTGCTCTGTGTAGCTTTGTTTCAGCTTTTAAAACCACATCCAGAAGCTTGGGACGTTTCTTTCTAAACACTAGCGCGTTTTACTCCGCCGTATTCATACCGATGTGACACATAAACAGTTAACGTTAGTTCCGGGGACGGACGGTATTACGGGTCGTACCAACAACCTCCGGGCAGACGTTTGTTTACTAATGCAACCGCGAGTTTCTTCTGTTGCCTAGACTCAGGTTTGACTATAAAATAAAGAAACACGGGCGTCCAATGCCGGAAACAAGACGGCACTGCACGGCTCTCTTCATTCAACCACAACACAGTTAAAACATTTTATCCACTTCCGCTTTTCCCGTCACAATAAAAGCTCTATGGTTTACTGTAACTTCCTCTTAACCCTCCTGTTGTCCTCGGGTCAAATTTGACCCGTTTTCAAAGTTTCTGTATCAGAAATATAGGTTACTTAAAACCAAATTGCCTCAAAAATAACATGGATGGTTCCATACAACGCATTTTGCAAGTAAAATGAAGGAGTGGCTCACTACTCTCATTGAATTGTGGGGGTTTTATTCAACTTTATAGCATTTGTAAAGAAATTGAAATGGTTTCAAAAGTTTCCTGACTAAAACGCTGACATATACCAGTCTGTGATCCACTCCACATCCTCTGATTTTAATTGTTAGTCAAAATAATTCATAATTTGTGCTTTTTTTAAACTCAGAAAGTAGGTATAAGTTAATATTAATGAGGTTTATTGACCATGAATTCCAGAAATAAGTGTAACACTAGTGGTAATAGGTTGGAATGATGTTTGCTAAGAAGATGTAACACAGAATGGGGTGATCATTTATACTTTACAGACAAAACAGAAGGAGGGTTAACCTTCAGCTGAGAGGTAACACATTAAAATACCTTACACTTAAACGACATTTAAGCTCTTCTGTGTTTAAATAAATAATGTTACAGCTGTAACGCTGCTAGAATCAGATATCTAATTAAAATATCAGTAACAGAATGAATACATGACCAAATTATTTTATTAAGGAAATGATGGAATAGTAACTTGATCAATTGATTGATCGGCAAATGTTTTTTGGGGGGGATTTTGACGGTGTTTTCTGCTATAGGGTTGTGTGGTTGCATATTGAGAAACGACAGATTGACAACACTTTGATAATTGGAATTAAAGTGACTGCTTTCTGTCTTCACATGTTGCCGTTAGTGATGTCTGAAGCCGTATGAAGCTCAGACACAGAGACACCTGCTGGTTTCTAAAACACACAGCAGCTGTTCAACACCATCAAACTTCCCCAGCTGATTACAGACATTAAGACATTTTTTTTCTATTCAAAGTTCTCTGAAATGTCTGTTTAAATATGTAAATGATGCATTATCTAATGCTACTATAATATATAAAATAATGTTCTTTGTACCAGTCTGAAAGAAGACATGTTGTGGAATAGAAATAGATTGGAAAATGATCCCACGTTTTAATGTTTAAAAAAAGGATCTTACTCTTTAACAGAAAGGTCGACCTCCTTAGAAGTCCTTTCCATAATTTTGTCAGACACTTAGAATAATAATCTGAGTCTGTCAGCGGCAAAACAAGCACTTTTGTGAAGGTAAATACAAGCTGCACAATTGTCCTATTAACTTACATTGTAGCTTGTCGGAAAACTAGTAATCCCTGCGTCTCTACTTAGGTTTGTTTCTAACTGTTTTAACAGTTTGATGACTGGGAATCCAGTACCCATAGGTGGTTTTCTTTCCGGGTTTGGCTCACGTTATTGTTGTCTAGTTTAGTGTCAAATTGTCATAACACAGACATTGCTGTTTTGGTTAATATTTTATTTGTCATAACACAAACAATGGCAACTTTGCATTTAAAGTAATTTGTGTCAAAGAACTTGCCAATTAAGTGTTGACTGTGCGAGACTTAAGTGTCTTGCAGCCAAGTCTTTTCCCACACTCAGAGCCCCTTAACAGTTTTTACCCAGCAGTATCAGTCGTACGACTTACCAGGACTTCAGTATTTTTCAGAGAGTTTAAAGCTGACTTGAGGTTATCTTGTCTCCTTCCAATCATCATCAGTTTCTTGTTTGAAAGGTTTTCTCTAAAAAAGCCAACACATCTATGACTTTTGAGCGTTGTACGCCAGGCAAATCTTTAGTTACAAACACTGCAGGTCAATCGTTTGTCTCCTGTGGGAGTCATCTTGTGTCTCTTCAGACCTTCATTCCCTTTGGCCAAATCTGTTCCCAGACTCAGAGCAGCTGAATGTTTTCTTACGTCTTGAATCATGTTTCAGAGAGTTTAAAGCTGACTGAGGTTCTCTGGTCTCCTTCCAATCAGCACGGTCATCAGTCTCAGGTTCAGAAGAGTCTCCAGTCTGGTCTTTAGTCTCTGGTTGTAAAAGTGGATGTGGATGTGAGTTCCTGGCTGATTCTGGTCCTCCATAGTCTTCTCCATCAGCTTCTGTCCAGGGTTTCACAATCCAGTGGTGCGCACGTTCGCATAAAAGAGGCGGTGATTGCACAGCATGATCGATCGCAAACATCTACCGGAGCCACATATTTTACATAAGAAGAGCAAACTATAATTCTACATAAATATGAAGAACACAGACACAGTTTTACAGGCAAAACGCAATACAGTCGCGGCTTACTAAAACAGGAAGGAAAGCTGGCAAAAAAATAGCCGACGCTGTAAATGCGTAAATTACAACGCTTATCATCAACCCATCAGTCAGGCACAAGATCTGACCATAATTACACTTATGGTTTCCATAAACTGTCGTTGCTTTAGCCTATTATATTATCAGTTGCAACCCTGGCAGTGGGAAGCGATCACGAGAGCAAATAAAAAATATAAATACATAATTCAAGCCGATGTGTGGCATTGGCAACACACGGCTCAACAAGCTGAAAAATAGTCTATACGTAAGAGCGCTGCTCTCTCTCTCCGCGCACCGAGCTCCACCAGATCTTCTAAGAATGGTGACGCCGTTATCAATCGAGTATTAACTGGTCAGTAGGCGGAGCTTTTACACCGGTTGATCTCTAATCCCCAACATAAGTTATCACGGTGATTGAACCAGGTAACAAATGATCCACCATCGTGATACACTAAACCCTGGGTTGAACCTGAAGTTACCACGTTAACGCCAAATCTTGCTTCGTAGTACAGGCCTCTGGTATAGGTGAAAACAACGCTCTGGGTGGTTTGCATTTCTTTGAACCAATCACAACGGTCTTGGGCGGCGCTGAGCTCCGGAGGCAGCAACGGTGGCTCTGCTAAATAGTCTCGGGAAGGAACTTGTTTTGGTGGAACATTTGCACCCCGCAAAAGAAAACGCCACATCCAATATTATATGAAGTTAACTGTTACACAATACAGTAACGTGAACTTATCTGTAAAATTACAAGAAACTAGTGATCTGCTTATAACTTAAAATGCTTTCAGATCAACTCTTCTCTGTGCTTGGACCTTAGCCAATGTTTTATCCTTATTCCAACTATTCTTACTAATTCACCTTCTACTTTTTACATTGAAGACAGCAATCCAGTTTAGTTAAATATATGTACAAAATAAAATATATACAGTTGTGGTAATGATAAGTGACTTCTGGGAATACAAAACATAACTGAGGTGAATAGATAATTAAATAATAGAGAAGCTGTATGGCCCTAATCACAGAACGTGCGTCCGTTAATCACGCGTCAAAAAATGTGTGCTATATAAAGAAATTTGCGATCTCAGATTAACTCACAAGTTGCAGCTCTGAAATACAGATTCATTGTTACACAGCTTGTTAAACTCTCATCACTCATCTGACAGAAAGTTGGAATCATCTTTCGGCTCCTTTGTGAATGTTACTGCGTGTGTTTGTTGCTGTCCTGTCCCTTACAGGAAGTTGATCCTTTTATATTCCCCAAAACATCTGGTCTTGGTCAGAAAAACCTGAACAGCTGTTCTTGTGGAGTTTCACGTGACACAATAACTTTTTACTCTCCGAATATCGGCTTCCGCAAAGTGTGCAGCCGAGCGGCTTGTCCTCCGTGTGAATGATCATGTGCACCTTCAGATTTGGCCTGTTGTTGAATCTTTTCCCACACTGAGAGCAGCTATATTTCATACCATCGACAGAGACAGACTAGTCTTCAGTCTCTGGTTGTGAAAGTGTCTGTGGATGTGGTTCTGGTCCTCCACAGTCCTCTCCATCAGCTTCTGATTCCGTGTCTTCAGCTGCCTCTCTGTTCTCCTCAGTTTGACTCTGACGGCCGACACACTGAGGGTTCCTGAGCTGTTTGTACCAGGTGAAGCTTTGGTCACAAACGCTGCAGCAGAACAGAATCTTCTTTTTAACCGTGTAAGACTTAAGTGTCTTGCAGCCAAGTCTTTTCCCACACTCAGAGCCCCTTAACAGTTTTTTCCATCGTACGACTTACCGGTACTATTTGTCAGAGAGTTTAAAGCTGACAGAGGTTCTCTGGTCTCCTTCCCATCAGCACTGTCACCAGTCTCAGGATCAGTGGATGTGAGTTCCTGGCTGGTTCTGGTCCTCCACAGTCCTGTCCATCAGCTTCTGTTTTCATCGGACCAACACATTTATGTGTTTTGACATCAGAACACCAGGCAAATCTTTTGTTACAAACACTGCAGCTGAATCTTTTCTCATGTGTGACCCTAAACTTCCTCTCTGTGTAAAAGATTTTTTACAAACTGAGCAGCTGAAAGATTTTTCTCCTGTGTGGATTCTCATGTGTTTCTTCAGATGTGACTTGAAGCTGAATGTTTTCTTACTTCTTGAATCATGTTTCAGAGAGTTTAAAGCTGACTGAGGTTCTCTGGTCTCCTTCCAATCAGCACTGTCATCAGTCTCAGGTTCAGAAGGGTCTTCAGTCTGGTCTTCAGTCTCTGGTTGTAAAAGTGGATGTGAGTTCCTGACTGGTTCTGGTCCTCCACAGTCCTCTCCATCAGCTTCTGTTTCCATGTGTTGAGTTTGTCTTTGATGAAGCTGTGAGGACTGAGCTTTCTCTTCATCATCTTCACTCTTCACAGTGACAGGAGTGAATGGGAACTTGGTGATATCAGCCTCCTCCAGCCCTTGAAGCTGCTCTCCCTCCTGACTGCTCCACAGTTCCTCCTGTTCCTCTTTAATGTGTGGGGGGGGCTCTGGCTCCTCCTGGTCCACACTGGAGCTACACTCCTGCTGCTCCTCTTCACCAACAATCATTTCCAGAATGTCTGGAGGTAAAGCTGAAACACAGACAGACATACATTAAATATAGGGCTGGGGGTAAACAATTATTTATTAAACGACTAATTGGACGATTAATATAACGAATATTTTTCTGTTTAATAAAAACCATAATGTATCTCAAATAAATACCACAAAAATCTTAATATAATTTATTAAACAATAGTTTTGCACAGCAAAAAATATTCTGCTTTACACAAAATAAAATAAATAAAATTATTTTACTGTTATAGAAAATGAAAGGCCAGCCTGTTTACTCTTTTACAGTACCATCATAACTCTCTTGTTCAAAAAATTCAAAAGTTGTAGTGCAAAAATAACACTGTGCAGTGCACAGTATAGACATTCCTGAGATAGTTTAACAGCATAAAACTTTGGTGGTGCTAGGCTAACAATTTTCATTTCTTGGGCGACAATACAGAGTAGCGCCGCCTGCTGTTATCAAGACGTATTACGTTTCTCAAGTTGGTGTCGGGTGAGTGTGTCCCGTGGCAGGTTTTTGGACCTCGGGGACGCGACTGATCATATCGACGGGGTTTTCTGTCAACAGTCGGCTAAATGTGTCTACACCTTTAGTTGAAGAGGCCCAGCAGTTGGTCAACAAGCTACAGCAGCTTCTTGCATCAGGAGGATTTGAGGTCCCTCAATGGGCTAGCAACAGGACAGAGGTCATCAGCCAGTGAACTATTTTAGTACAATATGAGATCATATTCTGAACGGCCGCCATGACAGTCTGGCTTTGAATTTCCGGGGAAAACAAACCCATGTGATGCGTTCGTCCAATCAGCTGCCGGTTTTCATTTCTTGGGCAACAATACAGAGTAGCGCCGCCTGCTGCTATGGAGACGTATTACGTTTCTCAAGTAGGTGTCGCCTCAGTGGGTTCCGTGGCAGTTTTGTGGACCTCGGGGACCCGACTGATCATTTCGACTGGCTTTTCTGTCGATGGTCGGCCGTCTGGTGTGTGTGTCTCGGCTATTAGACTACCGTTAGCTTGCAGATGGATTAAACGGTTTAAATGCTGACAGCTAAACGGTGTAAAAGTCTGACTGTATTTCACTGTAGAGGATTCTAACAGCAGGACGTACAACAGTCTGCTGCTAAAGCTATGAACTAAAAGACACAAACTAGCACTATGGTCACTGCTGTTGTTAGAAAAACAACACACACACACACACACACACACACACACACACACACACACACACACACACACACACACACACACACACACACACACACACACACACACACACACCAGTGTTTCCCACACAGACTATTGTGTGGTGGTCCGCCTCACTATCAACCAGCCGCCGCACATTGCATTTTGTTATTATTATTTTTTTAAACGCTATTTAAAATATGTTCGTCTGCATTGGGGCTTTGTAAATTATAGAGTGTGGTCTAGACCTACTCTATCTGTAAAGTGTCTCGAGATAACTTATGTTATGATTTGATACTATAAATAAAATTGAATTGAATTGAATTGAATTTCCTTTCCCTGCTCTCCTCCGTTTCTCTATCACTTGTGTCTCGCTCACACACGCACACGCACGCACACACAGAGCTCCTCCCACCGTGCGGTGTTTTTTTTTTAAGCCCCTAAACATCACCTTCCAGGCACCGTGGCAATGGTTAGGTTTAAGGTTAGTGCCTGTAAGGCGACGTTGGAGGCTTAAAACACCATCGATCCCACTGTGCACACAGCGTCTGGCGAGATTCACAAGTTCACTAAAGGTTGGTATCTATCTCGTGAACACCTTTACACAATCACACATTCACAATCACCGACCCGACTCTTAGAAAACAAGCGATTGCGCCCTCTTTAGAAAGTTAACTAGTCGCAAGTTTGCGGTAAAATGCAGTTGGGTTGTCGAGGTCAAAACACTATATGTAGCAGCTGTGAGTAGGGCTGGGCGATAAAACGATCTCGATATGGGATCGCGATAAAATTCGGGTCGATAACTATGATTAACTTGGACATATTTTACTCGAAATAGATAGATCTAACAGCCTAACACACAGCAGAAACAAACGCCATTCCATTCCAGTAGGTGGCGGTAATGCGCAACAAAAGTTGTTTGCCAACCGCCAAAAAAACATCAATAGAAGAACTAGTTTTTGGCTTGGACGTCAAAGTACCTGCAAAGCACACGCCCATTGCCTACACAGAGCATTGTATGAGTTACCGGCGGTGAAGAAAATTGAAGAAATAAGTGGAAGTGGAACCGAGGGGCATGGTCAAGAAAGCGACGTCGAAAGTGAACTTGCGTTATCCTCCAAAGCCGAGGAAATTGTTGACAAAAAAGGTAACAAAACGTCAATTATATGGAAGTGGTTTGGATATCTCAAAAGTGACGAAGCGCAGATTAACACGGTCTGCAAAATATGCCGTCGGTCTGTGTCGACCAAGACAGGAAACAACAAATCTTTTCCATCACTTGAAAAAGGTACCATCCCAGCGACCACACCGAGAGTTTGAAAACGCGGGCCCATGTTAACGTTAGTCCGCCCACAAGTTTTGTCCAAAGTCCTAGTGGTTCTCATGCTGTTAGCAGCGTTAGCGGGGCTGAAAAACAACAATTAATCGTGTTGTTTTTTGCGACCATTGCCCCATATGAAAAGCGATCAAAAGATTTTTTTTCTTGAGATGTTTGCTGCCCTGCCAAAATGAATGTGATAGTAGTCACAGCTTTTTGTTTTATTTACATTTGCATTTACATTAATAACTTGTACTGTTTTGTTACGGCAGATAAAGTATGTTTGCACAGTTAACTGTTAAATTATATTCTATTTTTTATGTTAATAAACTTAATTCTAAAGTTTAACTAATGAACCCTCTGGTTTCTTCAGGCTTCAGTCATTATCAGGATACCAGGGCTTAAAGTGAAAAAACATCCTGAGCCTGAAACTTTTTTGGAAGAGGGGGGGCTAAAGTCCTTACATTACACATCACAATTACAACTTTACATTGCTTAGCTTTTCATAAACTCTGGGACAAGGCCGTTATGTTTAAATAACTGCAGGCATGAAAACGGGTCAGGGGTGAAAAAGGTGAGAAGGATATTACCCCTCTAGGGGGGTCCGGGGGCATGCTCCCCCAGAAGTAAATTTTAAATATTCCATATTTTAAAGCATCAATCTGATGCATTTTGAGATACATTTTTTGCCACCCAACAGTGTAATATTTCAATATGCACTCATTAAAGTTAATTTGACTGGCAAAACAGTTAAAGTCCTTCTGACATTACACAATAATAAAAGTAATAATTTTTAAAAACTAAAACGTTTTGGATCAATTTTTACTTCTTCCAACGATATGTTAAATAAAGAGTCAATGTGGATTCACATATTGCAATAATATCATAATCCTACAATGAATCATTGTGAAAACTAAACTTTACTACTTTGGCCAGGTCATCATCAAAAAAGAGAATTAGTACATTCATGATTTTGTCCATTTTGATATTAGCTGCTTTATTTACATTTATTAAAAACATCACATTGTTTATCTTTTCATATAGCTAGACATCTAGACTCTGGGACAAGGCCGTTATGTTTAAATACCTGCCATGCTGATTCCAAACAGACAGCTTTGTCAAGGCAGATTGGACTTCAGATAGCTACAGTGAACGTGCACACACGTACTGTTTGTATCACGGTCGGTCAGTAAAGGAACAGTCGCAGTCTTAACGGTAGCGGTCGTTGCCGGTAACGTACTCGTATTACAGAGTGCACGGACCGAAGCTTTGTGACTAGCAAGCCATGTCTTACCGCTGCTGTCGTCCAGTATCTTCCTTGAACATGCGCTGCAGAAGCGCCCGGCTCCCTCAGTTTGAGGCACCAAGTGCTAAACGGCTTCCCTTTTCCTCTTGGCCTCCATTCATGCCCAGCGCCATTTGTTTTAACTACTTTCTCAACTAAAGCTGCCTGTATCTACATGCTCCAAGTTTGATAAACTTTGCCTCCATTTTTAGCTAGCAGTACACGCGGAGACCAAACCGCGACTCTTTCGGCCCAAGACCCCTACTTTGCATCTGATTGGCTAGAACTCGTTTCATTGGTAGGTGGAAGTTCGATGATTGGTTAAACCCAGCGAATCAAAAACAAATCCCATGTGGGCTTTTCTTTTTCTAAAATATTCATATGCCAGAAATCCGGCACCAGGCCCGATTACTTTCAACCCTGTGTTAGTTAGAGCTGCGTTCCTCTTATATGACTGGTATGTGAAATCAATTGACTCGAAAATATTAAACCGCATGCAAGTTTTTTGTTTTTTTTTATTCGCGGCCGCACGCCAGAGATCCGGCACGGCGCCGTAATATTTTAAGCCCTGGGATACTCTTCAAACTGGCTGCATTATGAAATTATATATCGTGATAAATATCGATATTGATCAATATGGAAAAGATTATCGTGATCATATTTTTTGCCATATTGCCCAGCCCTAGCTGTGAATCAAATAAACGTATTATTAACAAATAATGTTATGTCATTTTTTACTCTTACACTGAATGTTTGCTGCTTCAATCCAGATGAGTATTGAAAAGTATTTTCCGTGACTGAAAAAGGCACGTGTTGAGGAGGACCAGCCTGAACCAGAGGTATCAGTCTGAAACAGAGCTGAACACTCTAACCAGTGGAATTATTTATGTTTTACAATATTTTCAGGCTTCAACTAGTGAAAGACAGGGGAGAGAAAGAGATAGATTTGTTAGGCATTGAAGTAGGAGATGAGGACAGCATCCAACTGCTTGCGTCTCTCTCTCTCTCTTTCTCTCTCTCTCTCTCTCTCTCTCTCTCTCTCTCCGACAAGAGGCCACACCCACCCACCATATTCAAAAATATGTATTTCAGCTCGTAGCTTCTTATGTGATGAAATGTATTGTTTGACCTCCCAAGTGTTCTCTAGCCTGGCAGAGTCAGACTCAGTCTGGAACCTCCCAGTCAACAACTTCCTTAGAGAACGGTGTGTTACTGGATGCAGGGCTCTCAAGTTTTGAAGACAGGCAAGAGTGACACTCCCGCCCCTTGACAAGTCGCCGGAATAGTGTTGTCATATTGTTTTATTTATTTTTTTTTTTTTTTTTTTTTTTTTGCTCAGATTTACACAAGAAAAGATTTGACACATGGCACTGACAATTCAACCAAATACAAAGTATTTATTCAATTTCTGCATGGTTACTTATGATAATGGGGGGGTCTGGGGTCCTCCCCCAGAAAATTTTGAGCATTAAACTCTTCATTTCCTGCATTCTGGTGAATTTGTATGCACCTATTTATACCTTTTTCTGAATCAATTTATGCTGGAAATCTTTATGTAAAGGTAAACATAGATTAAAATCCAAATATAAAAACATAATGGAATATATGGCAGTTAGGCTCAGGCATTCTGTATTGCTTTCATCTATTTATTCTCCTGTAGATCGACTTTTCTAATTATATCTGAGTCAGCACACATGTAGCCTAGCATCATTTACTCTTCCCTTTTGCATCTTTTGTTGAGGAAGTAACCTCCTTAAATGTGCATATGACAATTATTCACGTCAATGATACATTAATTCATTTTAATGAATTAATAAACCCCTGGACTGTAATATAACATTTGTTAGAGCAAGATTTCTGCTCATGTTCAAAACGTTGTGCACATTCAAAATATCTCTTTTATCTGAGTTTTGGAGGAGTCGTGATACTTTGAGAAAAATAAAGTTATAATAGTCAATATATTTCAGAAAATAATCTACCTGCACCATAGTCTGCTGTGCATTACGTGATTGCTCTGCTGATACGGTAGATCTCAGACCTCCTGACAGACACAGAGCCCCGTTTGGGTCTCTGGTCTCTAAATGAGCGAATGTTTAGGGAAGTGTCTGTATGCTTTGCTTTTTTTTCATTGGTTGCTGCATTAAATCTTACCCAGATAAAATAGTGCTATTTTCTGATTGGCTATTGTGTAGCCCCTCTCTTTTTTTGTTTGGCTGATAAGTGGCATGCTCGACTTAGACATTAAAAATGTAAGCTACAAGCCGTGGCTTGGTCACGGTCTATGGGCTTGGTAGCGTTGCATTTCCCCTGACTCGTTTCCTGGTTCTATTTCTCCATAAACAACATGAAATCAAGGAGAGGGTTAACTTTTCCTGCTACAGATTTCCCACCGTGGTCAGAAAGAACAGGAGGAGACACTTTGTTTCTCTCACTATGACTCGAGAGTCGCTACTTGCTCCAAAGATAATCGCCGTCACTCTCTCATTCACCTCCTCCTCCACCACACACCCCCACACATGTGGCTCGACGCACACACCAGCGCACAAGCATAAACATCAGGCCACTTATGTAGACTACTGCAGGAGCTCTGTGTGGAGCCTCCGCACAACTGTAAAACAGCCAGACGCGTTTGATTCCTGCCGGTTCCATAGTGAGAGCGGCGCAGCCAGAGAAATTTTGGGCGCTGCGGCATATTCAATTTATTATAAATATTTTTTACGCGTGAGAAATACAATGTGTGGCGGGAGTGCGTGACAAAAGACCGAAATGAGTGACTGTCACGCTCAATGCGTGACACTTGAGAGCCCTGTGGATGTACTGGCCCTTTAAAAAGGTATTTCAACAGGTATAGAGGGTTTTCACCGACATCATGTTCTGGGTGGTAACCTGGATGCACGGCCATATTGGAGGCACTCGGTGTAAACAACTGAATGGAGTAATGGAGTATTGTGCACTTTGGATACTTTAAGGGGCCATCCACACGGAAACAGTTTTTTGTGCAAACGCACATGTTTTGCATCGTTTGGGCCGACCGTCCAGACGAATCCTGCAAACGCACTGCCTGAAAACGCACTTTTTTGAAACCTGGTCTCAGGGGGAAAAAATCTGAAAACGGCTCTCGTTTGGCTTCGTATGGATGGTAAATACGGATCCGTATCGATGATGTCATCGCCACACCCCTCTTTTACACCCTCTCCCACGGCCGCTGACGCACACAACTGCGTTTAAGCTAAGCGAGCACATCCCATCTCCATGGTTACACCAGCTCACTTCATCTAAATACTGTGTCTCTGCTCCCTGACCCTTCCCTCTGGATTCTACACAAGATATATTGCTAACGTTATGTAGCCAACGTCATTCATGGATCATTGATGTTTGTTTGACTGCCGATGTTAGAGCTAGCTAACGTTAGCGCGCTAACGTTAGCTCACTACTAGCGCTGCAATCGCGCAAAATAAAAGGCAATCCAACAGCACATTATACAATGTAAACAAAGACACGTTTTCTTGCGGCAGCCTTTATAAAATGAGCAGTGGTGAAAGTGATTATAGTCCACGGATGTATTAAGAGAACGTTATAATCTAGTCATGTTATGATAGGAAGTGGAAATGACTATGCTCTTCTTCTCCGTTTTTGGTGAATTTCTGTAGCAGAAACAGCGCCGCCTATAGGCCTGGAATATGAAGTAGCGTGTTGAGTCATTTACAAATGGATTCGTTTGGACGCAACTTTTCTTGAAAAGAATCCAGGGAAGACGGGTAAAAAAAAGATTGTTTTGGTACGTGTGGACGGGGCCTAATACTTGATGTATAAACAAAAGAAAAGCTCATCAAAACGCGTCCAAGATGCAAAGGCATATAGGGAAGGACTTGAACCACAAGAAAAGGCGCGATATTTCGAGAAATTACGGTTTACTGGCGGTGCAGATCCCTAAGTTGGCTCCCTCTTCTTGGATCCATGGCGACCCAGTGATTCTTCCTTCAGTTGCATATCCCGATATAGTCAACTACCTGGTTTTCTCGCTGAGCCCATACACAGCGGACCTTAAATCCTACAAAAGTTTGGAGGCTTATAACCAGATGGTGTGTGGATAGGAGAGCGAGACACAGTACCAAGTCATTAACGACCGTTGTGTTGTGAAGGCCAGAGTAAGTAATGCAATAACGTCTTTAATCAACCTAACCTTAACTGTAGGATATCATTGCGATACTCAAGCTGTAGCCAAGTGACTCTCAATAGTTGTTTGAGACAGATTTTTCCCTGTAGATCCTGGTTGAGCTTTGCCAACCACAAGCGCCTCCTTTCCTCTGATAACTTCTGGCATTCCTCTCCCTGGTTTTTAATAACTTGTGGAAGTCGATGATATTCCAAATGTTTTTTCTCGCTCTGACCTATTGGTACATAGGCAATAATTAACCATTTTCCTTGACGGTGTTCGGGATCTACTTCAGTGCCTGTGCTTTGTTGAGATGCGGAGTACCTCCAATATGGCGACCTCTGGTCTGATGACGCGTCATGAAAACCCTCTATAAAGTTCAGTGTGGGCTATAATCTGTCAGATAAAAGCCTCATGAATAAAATCTAGTCATTTTGAGGCAGAAACAACCTTTTTAAACACAAGGCAGAAGCTGCAATCACTTTTTGGCCAGTGGGAAAAAGACTGGACGGTTATAATGTAGGCAGTGCTGGAATGTAACTAAGTACATTTACTCCAGTACTTTTACTTGTTGGATTTTATTCTAAAATGTGACCGATGACCGGTCTGGCCCTAAAAAGGCTAGACTTAATCTGACTCCAATTATATGGTCACTAAACCCTGAAAAGTGTTCGTTTACTGATAGATCAGAGAAATAAAACTCAGGATTTGTTCAGTTAAAGTTAATAACAAGCTTTAGTGAATGATATTGCAAAATACAAAAGCGTACGCATCAGATACTTCAATACAGGTCTATCTTTCACCTACAAAGATTCCCCCAGCATCTGGTCCCGCTAAGTTAGAATACTGTCTTATTATAAAATTCTGTCCATCCTCTGGTGGTGCTGTCATCAGTTTGGATATAGTCCAGATCTTCTGGCTCCAGCCACAACACACACTGTATGTAACACACTGTATGAAAACATGACCTTGACTTCTTCCATTCTCAGCTCAAAAAGACAAGTCGCTATTGTTGGATTTGAACACCTGTGTGTTTTTAATCTCCTGCAAACTTAAGGAGTTCATGAGAGCCAAGGTCATTTCCATACTCTGTGTCACAAATCACGCGCTTGTGAAACACTGACCATTGTTGCCCCGTTTCTCTCCCGATCAGAGAAGACCTTCTTCAGGCAATATCTCACACTCCCTTTATAATGTCTTATCACTTTAAAAGGGGTGATAGAATGCAAAACCGATTTTACCCTGTCATAGTTGAATAACGACAGTTCGGTGGGTAAATAGGACATACATAGAAGCTCAAAATCCCATTGACACCCCTTTACTATGAAAATCTCATATTTTGAAACTGCCGCTGAAAACGGGTGAATCTCAACAAAGCTAGAAGTCTAGCTAGGACATGCAGTTCTCTGCTATTCCATTACAAAATTCACTTCTGAAACTTTTTTATGCAAGAAATCAACTATGTAAAGCTCAAATATGGGCCGCTTTACGAAAATGGATGGCTAATTGCAAATTTTGTCTGACTGTGTGTCGGATTTCAGAGCCGGTGCTGCCTTTGTAGCTGCCTCGCCGCCCGACCTGCCTTCCTTCACAGACCCCGGCCTGCTATGAGGTACTTGGAGCTCCGTCACGACTGGCAGCCAACAGCACTCCATACCTGCGCAAAGTCACCGTCTCTTGGGCTAATGGACAACCAAATGCCCCTGCCCTGACAGAGCTCCAGGGCCTGCAACTCCCCTCTTCCTGCTAGCTAAATGCCTGGTGTATGCGAGTGAGAGCGCGGCCAAAAATGAAGCTAACTATCCGTGATTTGTAGCTACACAGGTAGCTAGGATTGAAGGGACAGTTGCAGCTAACGAAAGCACTAATCTTCACAAATATTCATTAATTTGACATCGGACACCGTTGTTAGTAGTAGGGGTGCACCGATCCTATATTAGGATCGGATATCGGCCCCGATATTGCAAGAATAGCTGGATCGGAAAAATTAAACAGATCCACGGGCCGATCCAGTTTATTTTATTTATTTTTTTTACACTCCGTCGCAGCACCGGGGCCCCTGTTAACTGCGTACCCTTCTCACTCATGGTAGTAACTTTATAACACAACAATTAATAACCCACAACTAACTCTCTTAAAAGGATAAAACACCAAATCATATAACAATTTGTGACTTAAACAGTTTCTAACACTAATAATTTTACATTTACAAATGTAGCTACACCGCCATGGCATGCTGGGTAACATTACAGCTGCTAGCCTAGCTAGCCAGGTAGCATAACAGTCTGTTAAGCTGGGAGAGGCTATGGTCGCTACTGCACAAGAACCGAGAAGAAAGTTAGCTAGAGGATGAAGAAAGACCGGAGATACATCAGAACAACGTGTTCTCAAGAGAGGAGCCGTCTGTTGTTCCCAAGTTTTTTCTTTCTAACAAATCGGACATAATTTAGCCACGGCTGCTGCCTGTTGCTCTAACGTTACTCGGCCGTGCTAACGTTACTGTGCTAACGTTAAAGACCTGTCACTTCAAGCATGCAGCGGAGCAACGTTATGAACGCAATCCGCTACAGACCGTTGAGAAAGACGGGTTCGGAGCAATGATTAAACTCTGGATTTAAGAGGTCTTGCCTCACTGAAATACGTCCGCCAACCTACTAACGTTATTCAAACAGCGAAGGAGGCTGATAGCGGAGCTACGTTCAGTCCCCCACTACAACCACACTACAACCTAACTTACCTGTGGCCAAGGTAGCTAGTGGTTATACAGTACTAGCTTACAACTATTTAGTTTTGAAAGGGAAACAGTGTTAAAGTTGTTTGTATGTGTAGGCTATTCATTCAATGAGTTTATTTTACTACTTTGCAGTTTGCACAATACAAATAGTTTAGCTTCTGTAACTGTTTCATGGATTCCCCTTCATACAAAGTTATTGTATAATGTTGTGGAGCCAAGCAAACCCTTAGTCAAAGCTTTTAGAACATTTAAACATGATGACATTAACATGTTTTTGTGATATTCTATGTACTCCTGACAGTAGAATAAGCCATTATAAAGAAGAAGAAAGAAAAAAGCTCTTGTTCCAAATAGAGCCATATTCACAGGGTTGTTAAGGGCCTAATAAAATAGCATTCGGGCAATTTTCAGCCCAACCAATGTTACATACCCCATTAGGAGACCTTAAGGAACAGTGTAAAATACCCTATATAATCATTCTATCACCCCTTTAAAACCAGATGGTCTCTCAAATCCCAGGGAAACGGGGGCAACAAAGCAAGCTTCATGAACTCTACAAACCTATTATTTTATACACAAAATATATTCTAACATACTTCAGTCCAAATGTTGAGGTGCTTCTACGTTACTTGAGTCTTTTTTTTCATGCCACTGGTATTAGTACTTCTAGGTCTGAATACTTCTTCCAGAAGTGAATCTAGGACAGCGGATTTTTTTCTTGCAGCTAAAGGACGGGGAGGATAAAGTTAGCACGACGACACTGAAGTTGGCATCCGATTCGCAGCTTCCGATTTGACATTTAAGGGGATAATTTAAGGGGAACTTAAAACTGTCCGATACATTGCTAAGTGACTGATCCTCTGTTTTTTTAACCTCTTACTGTATTGAATGAGTGTTAGTCATTAAGGTAAATTATTAATTATGTCTAAAACACGTTTAGATTTGTGAAAGCTTTATTGTCTTTATGAGAACACAATAAAGGGAGATTTCACCGTTTTTTTTTCATATATAGACCACATTGGACTAGGTCCAGATTCAAAACCACCATGACAGTTTTAAGTTCCCCTTACATTTCCCCTTAACTGCCGAATCGGAAGCTGCGAATCGGATGCCAACTTCAGCGTCTACAGCAAGCCCCCAGGAGGAGCGCTAAGTCTAAATGCCAACATGGGCTTAGCGGATAACGGTGGTACTGCACCCCATGGCCCAGAAAGACTTTTCACATAGACATTACATGGCGAAAGAAACGTCTATATTTCAGCGGATAATTAGTTTCGGGGTATATCAACCTACCAGCCCGAACACTGAAAGGGTCCTTGTTTAAAACGTTACGTTTTTAACATTCACTATAAGCGAATACAGAATTATTAAATTTGAAATGATGAACGTGCATAATGGTGCGAGCAGACCCACGGGACTGCGCACGTCCGCTCTCATGACTGTTCTCCCGAGCTCACGTAGCTAGCTGTAATAATGGATATAGCTAATGGTTGTAATTCACCATGTGTTCTATTAATACGTCCATGGTATTATCTTATGAAGTTATGATACATCCGAGGGATGTATGTATGTTGTAAAGCCTGTTACGTGGATGTAACGTCATTAGCGTTTCCCAAACTGGCGGGGCTATCGGCTAGCTAGTTGCCAACATCAGGGTTAGCTAGCGTGGCTGTATTAAGATCATGCCTAGTTACATAACGTTACTACAGACATACTGATTACATGGCCTTGGTTCTCTCTTATGATACATCCGAGGGCTGTATGCTGTAAAGCTTGTAACGTGGATGAGAGATGAAGCCATGGATGAGCTCTGTTCACGAAACTGCAGGCTAACTGCTAGCGCTAGCTAGTAGCTAGCTAGCTAGTAGCACGACATAATGATTAAATCTCCTTGGTTGTCTAGCTAAATACATCAATCGTTTATTTAGTGAAGCATGTAAACGATCGGGAACAACGAAAACAAAATGTTTAACTTTAGTGAATATTTCAGACAATGAAAACGGCGAGTTCATGAGTTCACCACTTGTAAGAGCCACGAGAGATAAGCTCATGAACGAGCATGTTGCTACCGGTTGCTACGACAACACAAACAAATTGTTGCTAGTGCGCGTGTCCACCGTGACGTCATGGGCCAAGAATGCGGAAAAGCCAAGCTCCATGTTGTCTTAATGCGCTTTTGAGCACTCTCATTGGAACGTACGGGGCTTCCCGCCGAACACTGTATCCAGTTCTGTCACTACCCTAACTGAGTAGAGTGCAGCTTTGAGTTGTGCATGCGTCACTTTGCGACGAGTGCAGATGTGAGTTGCGCATGCGTCACTTTGCGACAAGTAGCCTACAAGATGCTAACGGCGGTTTGAGCTAACGTTAGCAATCAAGTAGCCTACTAGATGCTAACGGCGTTTTTAGCTAACGTTAGCAATCAAGTAGCTAGCCTACTAGATGCTAATGGCGTTTTTTGCAACATCGGCTGTCACTTGAATGGCGTTTTGAGCTAACGTTAGCAACCAAACAATCATAGAGAGCTAAAACGTTTTTGAAATGACTGCTAGCTACAAGTTAGCAATCAGACACAAAGACTGTCACTTTAATGGCGTTTTGAGCTAACGTTAGCAACCAAACAATCATAGATAGCTAAAACGTTTTAGAAATGATTTCCATCTTCTGTTATTGTATGTAAAGAGAAAAGTTTATTATTTTACAGATTTCACAAATTTCAGTAAGCCACGTTATGCCGTAAACCATTTAAATCTGAGCATGCGCAACTCAAAGCTGCACTCTACTCATTTTGGGTAGTGACCAGAGGTTAAATTGGGCCGGAGCGCACCGGAGCGCAGCTCCGCCTCCTCAGGTCCACTATACACCCTGCCGGAGCTCAGCTCCGTCTCCTTCAGCATCAAACATTTTGCCGGGGCTTCAGCCCCAAATGTATTTTGAAGTGTTGACTGACAAATATGAAACTGGACGTCGCTTTGTGCCCATTCTCGCTGTAAAAACTGGGCAGCTTCAGGTTTATGGATGCGCTCTGCTGGCGACATGCTGCGGCAAATGTGCCGTTTGTGCTCAGTGCATTTCTGCCATAAGTTTCGGGTTTCCACCTCCGATGTAGAGCAGCGCGTACAGCCACTTCCCTAAAGCGTCTCAAACGGGGCTCTGTGTCTGTCAGACGGTCTGAGATCTACCGTATCAGCAGACCAATCACGCTAATGCGCAGCGACTTCACGGTGCAGGTACATTATTTTCTGAAATATAGTGACTTTATTCTTGTAGGGTAATAGCCTATTATAACTTTATTTTTCACAAAATATCACGACTCCTCCAAATCTCAGAGAGCACAGGTGGGATGAGTTATATTTTGAATGTGCACAAGTCAACTCAAGTTTTGGACATGAGCAGAAATCTTGTTCAAACATCTGAAATATTACAGTCCAGGGATTTATTAAATGAATAATGTATCACTGAGGTGAAAAATTGTCATATGCACATTTACAGAGGTTACTTCCCCAACAAAAGATGCAAAAGAGGGAAGAATAAATTAGGCCTAAGCTACATGTGTGCTGACTCAGATATAATTAGAAAAGTCGATCTAAAGGAGAATAAATAGATGAATGCAATACAGAATGCCTGACAGCCTTACTGCAATATTTTCCATTATGTTTTTATTTTTGGATTGTAATGTTTCCCTTTACATAAAGATATTTCAGGCATATTTATTCAGAAAAAGGTAGAAGTAGATGCATACAAATTCACCAAAATGCAGGAAATATAGTGTTTAATGCTAAAAAAAATTCTGGGGGAGGACCCCCAGACCCCCACATCATAAGTCAGCACACAAATCAGGAAGCAAAACCTTGGCATTTGGGTTGCCAGGCCAGTTATGATTAGACCAAATGTTGGTGCCATCTAACAAACTGGAAGCTAAAATGAACATACACTGGCTATTAACAAGCTGGGCAAGCCAATCACTGTTAAAAAGGCTATAATAGTGGTTTCTGATTCTCTTAAATCAACATAATTTTCTTGTTTAAAAAGATGTTTACATATTTGCCAACCAATATTTTCAAACATGTTCAATTTCATACATTTTCCAAGGGTGAAATCCGTTGCCTGCCTGTTAACATTAGCCTATAAAAGGTAAGAAATAATAATAAAGTAAGTGAATTGTAAAGTATTTCTCTTTGTTTGAACTAATCAACCCTACCTTACACATTAATACTGGAAAAAGTGCCCCTTTGGTGTAAAAACACATTAAGTCATTTTACGGCGCGATTTTGAATGATGACCATTCCCCGTAAATAAGGGCTCCCCCTCCCTACAAAAGCCAATTTAACCACTGGTAGTGACAGCTCTCTTAATACATCCATGGTCTACAGGAGCTAGCTGCATGCGGCTAACAGGCTAACGTTAGCTTAGCGTGATTATGAGAGCAGTTAGATTGTCAGACTAACCTTCTCCCCGCAGCTTGGTCTCCTCCGTGTGTTCCCGGTGTCGCTCCATCTCTGATGAACAGACTAAGAAACGCTGTTTGGGATTCCCTGATCTGGATTCAGCTAACGGCTTCTCTCCTCACTGCTCCCGCTGCTCAGCACGGGCAAACAACAACAAACACCACTTCCGGGGGGACCGCTGTCAAAATAAAAGCCTCATGATTCTATTTTCACTTTTTTGTGATGATTTCTTTCATGAGGATATATTTTGTTACCTTTAAAAAACCCTGTTTTACCAAAGATTATTAGAAAAACTGATGGATTGATTTATATTTATTTAGATATGTTTATAGCCTTTGTTTGATAACCTACATTTGATGTAGCCTATTACTTGAGTTGAACACACACATACATACACACACACACACACACGCACACAAACACACGCGCACACAAACGCACGCACACACACACACTCACACACAAACACAAACACAAACACACACACGTACGCACACACACACACGTACACACACATGCACACAAAAACACACACGCACGCACACACAGACACACACACACACACACACACACACACACACACACACACACATGGGTGTCAAAATAAAAGTATACCTTTTAGTTAGGAAATGTATCGGAGTAAAAGTGAAAGTTTCCAGAAATATAACAAAGTAAAGTACAGATACGTGACAATTCGCCCTAAGTACAATAACTAAATATTTGTACATCGTTACATTTCAACACTCTAAAATAAGCTGCATAGTTTCCCTTTAATCGTTTATATTCCTGCGTGTTTTTCAGAGGAAATCTGGAACACTTCCGGACATTTATTTTGAAACTCAGCAACTAATCTGCACCGGAAGCTATAGTCTTTACTGCAGCTAACTTCACACTTTGAACAAAATGGCGCCTAGCAGAAAGGTGTGTTAGCCATATGTCAATGGTGTTAGCTTATATATATGTCAATATGTGTTAGCAGAGTCTCTTTGTTGTGTAGAGAAAGAGCTAAAATGTGTAAAGTCCAGATGCTGAGAGCGTTGGTGGAGCAGCGACTAACTGCGGCTGCTGAAGAGATATTTGGGTTGTTTGAAAGAACGATAGCAGAGTACGAGGAGGAACTTTGTCGTTCAAAAGAGGAGAACGAGCGACAACGGGAGCAACTGGACGCTGTTTTCAACCCTCAGCTTCGGTTACACAGAGCAGGTTTGGTCATTAAACCTTCAGTTGATCTTTCTCTCCTTCTTGTGATCTCTTCTCCCAGCAACGATATGACAGGAAGTATTTAAATAAGCATTTGTTCTTAAGATCTATTGTAATCTTCGCTCTTTAACAGGCCTTCGCCAAACCCACCATACTCCATGTAAATAATCAGTACTTTTATCATTGTAAAACACACTGTATTCAAAGTGGACAGAAACACAATAAGACTATCAAAAGCCGTCTTGGTTTGTCTTTTCACTGTTCCAACAATCACCACTCTGGTCTGCTCTCAGCTTTGAACCTTCTCCTCGCACTCAGGCTGA
Source organism: Perca fluviatilis (assembly GCF_010015445.1). Classification (NCBI taxonomy): domain Eukaryota; kingdom Metazoa; phylum Chordata; class Actinopteri; order Perciformes; family Percidae; genus Perca; species Perca fluviatilis. Next base: position 3,147,110 of record NC_053116.1, read on the forward strand.
TTCTGCTCACTTGCAAAGTTTCTGCTCTCGGATTTCTCCTGCGCGCTTGGATTTTTTTGTGTTATAACCCTGTCAAAAGTCAACAACCAATAGAATGCCAGCTGTAGTGTTGACCAATGAAATGATCCCAACCCCGTTGAGGGTGCGTTCACTTTACTTTAGAACGTCTGTTGAGGGCGGCTGCACTGTAACCTGACTATGCCTGACTGTAACCAAGTTTATATATCCCCGCGCCGTTTATAGCTTTATTATAAGTATATGTCAACAATGTGCACAGAATGGTCGACGCACTTTCACGGAAACGGGAGAAAGCTTTGAAGTGGGACGTATGAAGTTATGTCCACAACTACGAGGGTGAGTAACATAACTTAAGCACCTAGCTAGCTAGCTAGCATATGGCCTAGCTTGATGTCCAGAAACAAATAGATGTTCTTTATTGTAGAAAATGTCGCTCAGGAAGTTATAGACTACAGTTTCCCTCAACTGCAGCCGGGACATTCTAACGCTTAACGTGAAAAAGCTTAACGTGGTTTAATGTACCTAAACCAGGTTTAGTAATTTGGTAATCATTGATGATTACCAAATTTCTCTCTCATATTGCTCCTCATAACCACTGAAAACTGTCAAAAAAATCTAACCCAAAGTCTGATTATTATGGACGTTATGTGACTGATAACTGATTGATATCTGATTGATCATTGTTTAGGTACATTAAGTTACCACGTTAAGCTTTTTCACGTTAAGCGTTAGAATGTCCCGGCTGCTGTTGAGGGAAACTCTAGTCTATAACTTCCTGAGCGACTGATCGTCCATTTTTGCCCCCTTTACATAATAAATATGGCTATGAAATAGAACATGAAATACATAAATGAGGCAATACATATATAGGCATTAGTCATTATAGTTCAATAGCCTAAATACATATGTTTTAATTATATTTATTTCCGGGGACTTTTATTTATTCCGTCTATTTATATGCACGTTATATTCAAAGGAAGTTTAGTTATCTCACAGGCTCAGACTAAAAGCAGCAGCAAGCCTGCCTGACATCAGTGCATAGCATATCACTGCAAAGAAAATAAAATATGAATAAATCACGCAGCTTAGATTCCCAGGTCAGCTAGAGCCGATTAGCGCGGCTCTGCAGACGGACCGAGTCAGTCAGCACTGGGGAGCGAACCGCAGGGACCAAGCTCACAGGGCGGTAGCTAGCTGCTAGCTAGCTGCAGCAGCTAACATTAGAATATTAGACCAGCACGGAGGTCTGATCCCCATGATTTAAAACGAAAATCAAATAACCATTTGTTTTTTAATACCTGTTTATGAAATGAAAATCGAATGAACGAAAAAGTACACGGACCCAGTCTGTTAAGTACAATTTCACCACTAATAAAACAGATCTAGAAATGATATGCTTTATTTGCAACTTAAATGTTATTTTTTTAATGAATACAAAGCAAACTGATCAGAAAGAACAAGTATTTTGTTTGTTTCTCTTCTCCCAGGTGTGACTGAAGTACCCCTGTTGAGCTGCACTATGTGCATGGACCTGTGCCAGTCAGCACATTACTCACCTGTGTGCAGAGGACAGGCAGCAGTAGCACAAACCAAGAAGGTTGGCAAGTCTGATAATAATGATGTAAATGTAAAAAAAAAATAATATAATAGTAAAATCATGTTACATACACTTATGTTTCTTGCTTAAATTCACAGGGTGCACAACCAGGCCTGGGAGAGAAAATTACTGATGTCCACAAAACCAAATCAGAGAAGGTAAGGTAAGATAGTAATGATGTTAAAGCAAGCTATGTCCACCTAATATATTACATGTTGATGTCTATGAAGCTGTCTTTAATAGGAGCATACTATACAAAGACAACAGTGGAGAGTTCCTGGATCGGTCTGTCCTCAAAGTGCCAGAGATCTACAAGGACTTCACCCTTTTCTGCACCATCAGCATATAATCAAAGTGATAAAAGAGAGAACAAATTATTGTTTTCTCTGTTGACATGAATAGGTGCCTGTAATGTCTGCCCATATATTCAATCAATTCAATAAATGTTGATAAGTATCACTGATATTTCTTAAATCATTGTAGTTTTTCAGAGCAATAAGATACAGATTATTAAAACCATGTTCACATTTGCAACAAATTAAAACCCTGATCAATCCAAATTGTTTTTTGTTTTTTCATGTTCCATAACATTTATAAAAAAAAACGGTACAATTAAATTTACCAGAGCTGACACTTGGTAAATAGTTTAATTTCCTTGTCGCAAAACAATGAGTAATTCATAACAAATTGCACAATATTTTGACACAAAACCTTAAAAGTGTATGGTTCATACTACGGTGAAGCAGTACAATGTGCCTATAGGATTTACTGTAGCAGGAACATTGATATTGGCAAACAGATGACCCAGGTTCAGGTGAGTTTGTGAGGAGGGTTATGAATAAAGATAAGATAGGCCTAGTGTTCACAAGAGGGATGATTCAGGTATGGCAACACAAATTAAGAATAATTCAATTAAATAGGAGGTATATACAACTAGTAGAAGATAAATTAACTATACAAAAGCAATTAAGGTAAAGTTATGAGGTGGCAAGCTAAAGTATAGTCAAAAGCATGGAGTCAAGTCAACAGTGTACACCAGAATAATATATAGGTATTAAAATTAAATTACTGTTGTTCGTTGTATTATATAATATAACAAAAACAAAAATAATATAGTGTTTGATGCAGTATGGAGAACAACCAAGTCCCATATGAACCCAAGAGACTTTAAGTGCAGCTGTTGATGATGTTCACTACAAACAAAACTTGCAGAGTTATTGTGTAGCGCAGTCATACAGTAGGTAGATCTGGAGATGGTTGTAGTCTGTAGCCAGCCGTATAGATCTGGAACAGATGGTTGTAGTCTGTAGCCAGCCATACAGTAGGTAGATCTGGAACAGATGGTTGTAGTCTGTAGCACTCAACAGTAGGTAGATCTGGAACAGATGGTTGTAGTCTGTAGCCAGCCATACAGTAGGTAGATCTGGAACAGATGGTTGTAGTCTGTGCCAGCCATACAGTAGGTAGATCTGGAGCAGATGGTTGTAGTCCGAGCCAACTGTAGTAGATCTGGAACAGATGGTTGTAGTCTGTAGCCAGCCATACAGTAGGTAGATCTGGAACAGATGGTTGTAGTCTTACGAGTCATACAGTAGGTAGATCTGGAACAGATGGTTGTAGTCTGAGCCAGCCATACAGTAGGTAGATCTGGAACAGATGGTTGTAGTCTGTAGCCAGCCATACAGTAGGTAGATCTGGAGCAGATGGTTGTAGTCTGTAGCCAGCCGTACAGTAGATCTGGAACAGATGGTTGTAGTCTGTAGCCAGCATACAGTAGGTAGATCTGGAACAGATGGTTGTAGTCTGTACGCCATACAGTAGGTAGATCTGGAACAGATGGTTGTAGTCTGTAGCCAGTCATACAGTAGGTAGATCTGGAACAGATGGTTGTAGGTTCTGAACCCTCCAACAGTAGGTAGATCTGGAACAGATGGTTGTAGTCTGTAGCCAGCCATACAGTAGGTAGATCTGGAGCAGATGGTTGTATCTAGTAGCCAGCTAAGCGTAAGTAGATCTGGAACAGATGGTTGTAGTCTGTAGCCAGCCGCTACAGTAGGTAGATCTGGAACAGATGGTTGTGTCTGTACAGCCATACAGTAGGTAGATCTGGAACAGATGGTTGTGTCTGTAGCCAGACAACAGTAGGTGATCTGGAACAGATGTTGTAGTTGTGAGCCAGCCATACAGAGGTAGATCTGGAACAGATGGTTGTAGTCTGTAGCCAGCCATACAGTAGGTAGATCTGGAGCAGATGGTTGTAGTCTGTAGTCAGCCATACAGTAGAGATTACAGTGGTTGTAGTCTGTAGCCAGCCATACAGTAGGTAGATCTGGAACAGATGGTTGTAGTCTGTAGCCAGCCATACAGTAGGTAGATCTGGAGCAGATGGTTGTAGTCTGTAGCCAGCCATACAGTAGGTAGATCTGGAGCAGATGGTTGTAGTCTGTAGCCAGCCGTACAGTAGATCTGGAACAGATGGTTGTAGTCTGTAGCCAGCCGTACAGTAGGTAGATCTGGAACAGATGGTTGTAGTCTGTAGCCAGCCATACAGTAGGTAGATCTGGAACAGATGGTTGTAGTCTGTAGCCAGTCATACAGTAGGTAGATCTGGAACAGATGGTTGTAGTCTGTAGCCAGCCATACAGTAGGTAGATCTGGAACAGATGGTTGTAGTCTGTACCCAGCCATACAGTAGGTAGATCTGGAGCAGATGGTTGTAGTCTGTAGTCAGCCATACAGTAGGTAGATCTGGAACAGATGGTTGTAGTCTGTAGCCAGCCATACAGTAGGTAGATCTGGAACAGATGGTTGTAGTCTGTAGCCAGCCATACAGTAGGTAGATCTGGAGCAGATGGTTGTAGTCTGTAGCCAGCCATACAGCAGGTAGATCTGGAGTAGCAGGGTGAATTCTAGCTATCATGGGTTGGTGATATGACACACAGATCAACAGGGGTCAAACCCCTCAGCCCCACCTGGATGAAAAGAAAGTAAAACAAAATACTTGTTTTTTCACTTCAGTTTGCTTTGTATTAATTAAACAAATAACTGCTATTTAAGGAGCAAATAAGAAACCATATCATTTCTAGATCTGTTTTTAACATTACAACGTTTTATACAGACTGCTATGAATCCATTTTCAAACTAAGGTTATATGAAGGAATGAAGACTAAATTCTGATGAACAACACACAACAGTGATGCAAAAACTGACACAAACAATCCAGTTTCTTGTGTTCTTTCAGTTATATTACAGTTTAGGTTTTACTACTGGCTCTAACATGAAATTAGCCAAATCCCAGGAACATGGTTAACCAAACGAGGAAAAAAATACAAAGTAGGGTCATCACATATACACATACTGTCCGTCATATGTCGTTCAATCTAGCTAGCTATACAATAAAGAACATCTATTTGATTCTGGACATCAAGCTAGGCTATATGCTAGCTAGCTAGCTAGGTGCTTAAGTTATGTTACTCACCCTCGTAGTTGTGGACATAACTTCATACGTCCCACTTCAAAGCTTTCTCCCGTTTCCTAACGGGTGCAGGTGAAAGTGCGTCGACCATTCTGTGCACATTGTTGACATATACTTATAATAAAGCTATAAACGGCGCGGGGGATATATAAACTTGGTTACAGTCAGGCATAGTCAGGTTACAGTGCAGCCGCCCTCAACAGACATTCTAAAGTAAAGCGAACAGGGTTGGGATCATTTCATTGGTCAACACTACAGCTGGCATTCTATTGGTTGTTGACTTTTGACAGGGTTATAACACAAAAAAATCCAAGTGCGCAGGAGAAATCCGAGAGCAGAAACTTTGCAAGTGAGCAGAATCAGCCTGAGTGCGAGGAGAAGGTTCAAAGCTGAGAGCAGGAAATCTGTCCAAACAACAACATATCTGAGTCCAAGCAGAAAGTTTGAGTGCAAGCAGAGCAAATCCAAGCACGAGCAGTGAATATTTGAGTGTGAGAACAAGAAATCTGAACGTAATATCAGTGAGAAATGCTCTCAAATTGAAATAATGCGCTCTTGACTTATGATAGTAATATAACTCCATATATTTGCTATTTACTGGTTGATCCTTAACGCACAGTGTTGCAACCACTGAGGCTTAGAGGTGTCTAGTTGAAGGAAATGTGAGTGTTTGTAGGTCTTTGTTAACAAGAACAAATACAAGATACAAAAACATAATGAGAATTCAAGTAACCATATACTTAGCTTAAATGTCTTGTTTCTAGCAATGGTAGTCAATTTATCATTATCTGGCAAGAAATGACACAGCTTTCTCCAATAAGTAGCAATAAAAAATAGACATCCATGCTATTTACATAGGAGAATGTTAACATGTCCAAATACAACAGTCTTACTAGAACTAGAGGAACAGCTAAACTAGCAAGATTCAACAGGTTTACTGTCAAATGCACAGTAAAGACAACTTACACCAGGCAATGAAAAGTTTGCTTTGCTAGTCTTCCTTACACAACAAATACAATTAAGTTAAAAACAAACAATAAAAAAGTAATAAATAGTTTGAAAAAGTGATACAAAATGGAGATAAGAATATGGATAAAGTGCACTTTGCCTAGACAGCTCTGTATGTGGTGTGAGTCCAGGAGTTTAGGAGGGGAGGATGGAGTGTGTGGGGGATATTTCAGTGTCCAGGAGTCTGATGGCCTGTGGATAGAAGCTGGTTGTGAGTCTTGTGGTCCGTGCTTTCATACTCCTGTGGCGCCTTCCTGAGGGCAGGAGAGTGAAGAGACTGTGTTGTGGGTGTGTGTTGTCTTTAATGATGTTGTGGGTCCTCCTGATGACCCTGGTGATGTACATGTCCTGTAGTGATGAGAAGGCTCCTCCACAGATGAGTTGTGCAGTTTTTATAACACGTTGGAGAGCCTTCCTGTCCCGAGCAGTGCTGTCTCCATACCACACTGTGATGGAGCTGGTGATGACACTCTCCACTGTACATCTGTAGAAGTTGCTGAGGATTTCCGTTGACATGCCAAATTTCCTCAGCCTCCTTAGGAAGTACAGTCTCTGCTGGGCTTTCTTAAGGAGCTGGTGGCTGTTGTGAGACCAGGTGAAATCCTCGCTGATGCTTGTTCGGAGGAATTTAAAGGTTTTCACTCTCTCTACCTCTGTCCCCCCGATGTGTATTGGTGTGTGCTGCACCTTCCTCCTTCTCCTAGTATCGATAATCATCTCCTTAGACTTTTCTGCATTTAAGGAGAGATTATTTTTCTGACAACAGTTCTGCTACCTGCCTTCTGTATGAAGTGTCCTCACCACCAGTGATCGGCCCGATCACAGTTTGTCATCTGCAAACTTTAAAATGCTGGTCAGTCTGGGAGGCTACACAGTCATAGGTGAAGAAGGGTGTACAGCAGCGGACTCGGCACATTACCCTGTGCTTACAGTTCTGATGTCAGATGTCTGTTGTCCAACTCTGTCTGACTGAGGTCCGTTTGTAAGAACGTTCAGGTAGGATGCACACCTGATGAAACATGGCCTTTCTGTCGCCATTGATTGAGACATTGTGTCCCATGAAGCGCAGCAACGCACTAACAATTGAGGGACTCAAGGCAGGACCAGGCAACAGAAATTCATTGAGGTTAAGTCCCTTGTAGCGAAAGACTACCCTATTTTTTCCATTGTGCTGGACCATGTAGTGAGGTATCCACCAGCTTTCCTTGCTCTGAGAGGCAGCTTGCAGTTTGACTACAACACCAATTATTGAAAAGGTATTCACTTAGGACTGTATAGGTGATGGTTACATATAGGGATGTACTGCTTGGGGAAATAAATAACACAGATTGCCCCATTAAGTTGCATAAAAACACACATCCATGTCATTTACATAGCATAATGTCAACATTGTCCAAATACAACTTATGCCGTGTTCTATTTATCTCGCAACACGTTTTTTACGAGGTCAAAGTCAGAAAAAGCTTCGACCTAGATTCAAAGCTCGAACCCTCGTATAACCTCAAGAAAACCAACAGTCGCTAAGCTCCTGTTTCCATTAACAGTTTTGAAAACTGCAGTAACATTAAAGTAATTATGTACTTCTATTTGTGTCTGTCCTAAACTAATCATCGTTCACACAGGCATGTCCAACTTGTATCTTCTATCTGTGGTGTTCTATATCAGTTATCAACTGGTTGCTAACAATAGCTAACCGGGCTAGAGCTAATGAAAACAATGAAAATCCGACTTTTAAATAGAACGCATTCAACTCTGGTATGACGTCATTCCCAGTTGCGAGTTCCGAGGTAAATAGAACGCGGCATAAGTCTTAGTCTTACAACATAGTCTAACTATAACTAGAAAGGCACAGCTAAACTAGAATTAGCGTCAGGAAGCCACATGGTGATTAGATTAGACTCAAATAATGTCCAGATCAGACAACAATTTTTGGTTTTACTCATGGTTCATCAGAGACACACACAACATAAACCATTTGAATGCAAAGAGTGTGAAGTCCACTTCACACTCTTTTATTCCGACGTGTCCCTTGTTGATGCCTCTTAATTACCGAATGCGCCACTTTGTGCTCAACAGCGCAGTAGCATTATTTCACCACGAGAGCCCTAATATGTCAGTCAACAGCCTTTCCAACAGTTCCCAAGGCTTAAAAGGAAGACTAGTAGTGTAGATGTAACCTAAGTAACAGACTGAACAACCAGTATTTCTTTATAACAATCACAATCCAGGTGATAAGATACAGTTCCACAACATTTCTCTCTGTGTTTCCTGCAGATGTTGAGCAGCTGTTGGTGGTTAAAGAAGAGGTTCCCCCTGAGCAGCAGGAGTGTAGCTCCAGCGTGGACCAGCAGGAGCCAGAGCCCCCCCCACCCATTAAAGAGGAACAGGAGAAACTGTGGAGCAGTCAGGAGGGAGAGAAGCTTCAAGGGCTGGAGGAGGCTGATATCACCAAGTTCCCATTCACTCCTGTCCCTGTGAAGAGTGAAGATGATGAAGAGGAAGCTCAGTCCTCACAGCTTCATCCAAGACAAACTCAACACATGGAAACAGAAGCTGATGGAGAGGACTGTGGAGGACCAGAACCAGCCAGGAACTCACATCCACTTTTACAACCAGAGACTGAAGACCAGACTGGAGATCCTTCTGAACCTGAGACTGATAACAGTGCTGATTGGAAGGAGACCAGAGAACCTCAGTCAGCTTTAAACTCTCTGAAACATGATTCAAGATGTAAGAAAACATTCAGCTGCTCTGAGTGTGGGAAAATATGTGGCTTCAAGTCACATCTGAAGAGACACATGATAACTCACACAGGAGAAAAACCTTTCAGCTGCTCTGAGTGTCAGAGGAAATTTGGCCGCAAGTCAGATCTGGAAGATCACATGCTTACTCACACAGGAGAAAAACCTTTCATTTGCAGTGTTTGTAATAAAGCTTTTACACAGAGAGGAAGTTTACAGAAACACATGAGAATCCACACAGGAGAAAAACCTTTTAGCTGCTCTGAGTGTGGTAAAGCTTTCACTGAACGTGGAACCCTGAAGACCCACATGACGACTCATTCTGGAGAAAAACTATTCAGCTGCTCAGTCTGTAAGAAATATTTTACACAGAATGGAAATTTACAAAAACACATGAGAATCCACACAGGAGAAAAACCTTTTAGCTGCTCTGAGTGTGGTAAAGCTTTCACTGATAGTGGAACCCTGAAGAGACACATGATAACTCACACAGGAGAAAAACCTTTCAGCTGCTCAGTCTGTAAGAAGAGATGGATACAGAGTGGAGATTTACGATCACACATGGCAGTCCACACAGGAGAGAAAAGATTCAGCTGCAGTGTTTGTAACAAAAGATTTGCCTGGCGTTCTCATGTTAAAACACATAAATGTGTTGGTCCGATGGAAACAGAAGCTGATGGAGAGGACTGTGGAGGACCAGAACCAGCCAGGAACTCACATCCACTTTTACAACCAGAGACTGAAGACCAGACTGGAGACTCTTCTGAACCTGAGACTGATAACAGTGCTGATTGGAAGGAGACCAGAGAACCTCAGTCAGCTTTAAACTCTCTCAAACATGATTCAACATGTAAGAAAACATTCAGCTACTCTGAGTGTGGGTAAAGATTTGGCCGCAGGACACATCTGAAGAGTCACATGCTGACTCACACAGGAGACAACCCTCAATTGGTGCACCAGACTCAAAACCCATCAGTGTATAGGTCATCAATCCTCACAGCTTCATCAAAGACTGAAAGCTGATGGAGAGGACTGTTAGAGAGGACTGAACGCTGGTATTCATACCAGCGTTCCAACATACTTTTTTTTAAATTTAATGTTAAATACATGTTTCTGAGTATCCTCAAGGCATATGGACTTTTAAACATGACAATGGTTAAAGTGATGGTTCGAGTAATTTTGCCATGACCTCGAAGCACTTTCAGAAAGCTTTTTCACCTGGGTTGAAAATTGGAGAGTTAGTGTAGAGTAGCGTTAGCTGCTGAATAGCTTAGCGCGGGGGCTAACGGACTCACGTTTTATCAGTACCCTATCATTCTAAATGATACCAGCAGTTCTACACATTCAGTATATATGCACTTAGCTTACGGATTGGAAAGTTTTTTAGTAACAACAGAGTTTATGAACACTTGCCTGCTCTCTTCAGCTCTCTGTTGCTGCTGCTACCTGCAGTTAGACTCACAGCAGCAACAGCAGCAGCAGCAGAGAGCAGAAGCCAGCAGGCAAGTGTTATTTACATACACTTCTGGTGTACTTACAAACTTTCCAATCCATCGTTTTATGAGTGCATAACCTATATATACTAGTGTAGACCGTTGGTATCATTTCGGGCATTATTAGTGGGGTCATTTAAGAGATACAAACGTGTCCATTAGCCCCGCCAGCGATTCAGCTGCTGATAACGCTAATCTCACGCCTTAACTCCAATGTTAGACCCAGGTGGAAAAGAGCTTGTGGAAAGTTTGGCCTCGAGGTCATGGTGCAAAGGACCCTAGGGTGAATTACTCCGAACCATCACTTTAAGACAAAGTTAGTTTTTTTTAAACACATGACTTCATAAAAACATCATGTGACATTTTATATATATAATACCTTGGCCACAATTTCTGTAGCTTCCTTTTCAACATAAAATCATTTTATGTGGTGCTAATGACAGTTTTTTATCTCAGGTATATGGAGAAACCAAACAAATATCTGTATATTCTCAAATAGTATGGTCTTAGCCACTAGTAGTTGTTGTTTCCAGACAAAGTGAAGAAAATATTCAAATAGATAAAAATCAATTTTAAAGAGGTTTCATTTTGCCTAAAAACCTACAACCTAAAGTGCCTGTATTTGCTGGGGGGTGTCATGGTAGGTGCGATGTATATTTTCCTTCTTTTTTGTCCTTTGCCAGTGTCCTATGATCAGCTGTGGTTAGCCAGCATTAGCTAGTTCTATTTGCTGACTCAGCCCCGAGGTGCGAAGGATCAAACCTGGAAAGTAAACCTCTGTTTTGTTTGTGTATTCACGAAAGTCACTTATCACCACCACTAATATATTTAATGTTATGTATGTTGTATTTCAACTTATGTACTGTTTCAGAGATTCTCATTTTTACTATGATTTGTTTTCTACACATTTAATAATGTTGGAACGAGCCTAAGTTTTGTACTGCCAATGACTGCTTCTTTGTGTTTTTGTGCATGACGCAAATCAAATGAATAACTTTAGAGAGATGTGTTTTGTATGTTTGTGAGATAGATAGACTATACATTGCACTTAGACTGAGTTATAGAAACGATTGTTGCTTTTTGCTTTTCGTTCTTTGGTCAGTAAAAAAAAAATCTTAAAATGTGGTCTGATTTTATATGATAATAATTGGTCTAATATAAACACAAACATTAACTTGGACCTTTAGACAAACAACAAAAACAGTTGACATATTACATTTACACTCCAAGATTAAACCTTCTGTTTTCTGTTTGACACTTTAAAAGAAAAAGGGAAACAAACTACCATCAGCTTTAATTTGGTTCTTTATTTTCTCAGAGCTCTGAAAATGCATTTAAATATTTGTCTTTCTTCAAACGTGTGTTTTAATCATTGATATTCCTGCGTGTTTTCCAGAGGAAGTCTGTCACTATTTTAATCATATCTTCCTGTTTTCTGGATCTTTAAAATTTGCCTAAAACACTTCCGGAATTTTATTTTGAAGCTCAGCTACACCGGAAGCTGTAGTATTTACTGCGGCTAGCTTCACACTTTGAACAAGATGGCGTCTAGCAGAAAGGTGTGTTAGCAGAGTCTCTTTGTTGTGTTGAGAAAGAGGTAACATGTGTAAAGTCCAGATGCTGAGAGCGTTGGTGGAGCAGCGACTAACTGCGGCTGCTGAAGAGATATTTGGGCTGTTTGAAAGAACGATAGCAGAGTACGAGGAGGAACTTTGTCGTTCAAAAGAGGAGAACGAGCGACAACGGGAGCTACTGGACGCTGTTTTCAACCCTCAGCTTCGGTTACACAGAGCAGGTTTGGTCATTAAACCTTCAGTTGATCTTTCTCTCCTTCCTGTGATCTCTTCTCCCAGCAACGATATGACGTATGTAAATAAGCATTTGTTCTTAAGATCTATTGTAATCTTCGCTCTTTAACAGGCCGTCGCCAAACCCACCAGACAGGTGATTTTGGGTCTGTTTTCTAGATAAAAAAACAGTTTGCTTTATTTGCAATCGGTTATCAAAAGCATCATATGTCTTCCATTACAAGCCAGGATATACCGTAATGTTAGTGTCTCTTCTCTGTCCTCTCTCTTTAATGAATAAATAATGTAGTGTCTCCAAACTTACCTCAATTATAGATTGTCTCCTGCTAGTTGTACTACAGCACTTTTTTTTTCAAATATAGGCATATGCATAATTTAAAAAATGTAATATATGTCATATAAACGAAGAGTCATGTCTCCAAAACTACTCCACACATAGAAGCCCCTCTGCTGGTTGTACTAAAACACGTCGTTTTCAAAAATAATCATATGTATAATTTTAAGGAATATTTTTTGCTAAAAACATTGAATACTTTAATAGGTACAAAGAGAAGTGTTTTCATACTTACCTCAATATAACTGCTCACCTAATGGTTGAACTATAACGGTTACTTTTCAAAAAGTAAACATGCATCATTTTTTGGTATACTTATTTGTCTCAAGACATGTTATAATTACATAGAGAAATGTCTCACTTAATACTCCAGAGAAGGTGTACAAGGAGAACAAATACTTAAAGTGTTATATATATATATATATATATATATATATATATATATATATATATATATATATATATATATATATATATATATATATATATACACTTACTTTACAAACACCAGAGCAAGAGAGCACTGTGACTACTCTTCTGGATTTTGGAGAGGGACATTAGGCAGTTAAATACGCTGGCTGACTGACATGACACCATTGTATTCATATAATACTATCAATCCAGACTTAATATGATAATAATAATACATGCATGTTGCTTCCTCTAAATTTCAGGTTGTGGTCGACTAGCGGGGCCTGCTTTGGTTGTTTGATAAATTGATCAACATTGGTTGTGATTGGTGGTTGGCTGTGCATGCAGAGCCTGCATGTCACGCACTAGCAACAAGAAGACCAGCGTAAATGACGTTATTCCCTACAGTCAACTAGGGCTGAACGATTAATTGCATTTGCGATAATATCGCGATATGTTAAAACGCGATTTCCTAATCGCAAAGGCTGCGATTTGGTCTCGATTTGATGACTCGCAAGAGCAAATCAGTCTGCACTACGCAGAGAAAGCATCAACTTAGCACGCTAACGCTACACTGTACCTTGAGCTGATCTCTGTCATTCAAACAATTCTGAGTTGAAGTTTAAAACTTTTACAGCCATTTTAATAAAATGAAGGGTTTTGTTTGGGCTCGAGTCCATACATGCAGTTAATGGATACAGGCACGCAGAACTGAAGGCTCGGTTGGCAACGAGCTAGCTCTGATTAGCGGTTAGCTCCGGTTAGCGGATTGCTCCGTTATAAAGATATAAAGATATGGGTGGAGGAGCTGCCACTGAGAGGGGTAACAATCAGACTGATAAATGACGGTTTGGGGAGCTTTCACAGCAGCGTGGCCGCGGTGTTTCAACGGTTTTATTAGTACAGTTAATCCCACGGCAAGACCACAGCAGCTAACGTAACGATAGCCTCTCTGAGCAAGTGCAGTGTTGACGGTGTCGGCACGCAACTTCACGAGGGGGAGGGGCTGGAGGCAGCTCCTCTCTGTGCACTGTAAACAAATATATGTGTGTGTGTATGTATGTATGTATGTATGTATGTATGTGTATATATATATATATATATATATATATGTTATATATATGTGTGTGTGTATATATATATGTTTGTATATATATATATATATGTGTATGTATGTATGTGTTTTTACTTATTTAACTGTCTAGTGTGTAATTGTGTGTTGTTCATACTATACAATGATTTATTGTTTGTCTTTGTTGAATAATACAGAAGACAAAGAGCTTAAAAAAATAATCGAATATCAAATCGCAATCGCAATATTTGGGGAAAAAATCGCAATTACATTATTTTCAAAAATCGTTCAGCCCTACAGTCAACTCTGTATTGCTGTTCTGCCTTGTGGTGCCTGAAGTTAATCTGACTCAGACTTTTAGGCTCAAGGTTCTCTGATTCCACCTGCGCTGCTCATCTGTACATGCAAGCCCTGTCTTTCCACCAATCACTGCATTCTGTACCTGCAATAATGGCATCAATAGTGTCCTTGTCATTTCTCCATGTACTATTAACATTTCTATTAAGCGTGAACATAAGTATATTAAATTATATTCAACCTGATCATTGCACATATTGTACTGACAACAAAGTTTGCTTAGCAACTAACCAGAAGTGTAAAAGAAGCAGTTTACCTTCGGAGCGAGTAGCGACTCTAGAGGCATAGTGGAAGAAACAAAGTGGGTGTTTCTCAATCTCAAGAATGCAAAGAATGGACTTGTGTTCTTGGGGAGAACGTTCTTGCTGGTTGTTCTTGGAAGAATGAACTCGCAAGTTCACAAGCACAGAAAACTCTGTTAACAGTTTGAGACGATGCGTTCTTGCTGTTATTGCTCAACACTCCCCAGCACAGAGGCTACCTGCAGGGCTCCAAAATACCAGCTAGAAATAAAAACCACAACAATATAACTACTTTGTATTAAAACAATCTCCGGACAAGAAAACCTGGGGGTGTGTGTGTGTGGGTGTGTGGAGTTTAACTCCGAAAAGACGACAGGTCCCCGTTAATCTTATGATGGACATGTGTTGTGATATTTAAACAAACGATCCGTCAACGGCGAAATAAAAGCCTCTTATTTACGGGACCGGTCTAAAAGACCTCCGGCTTATAGCGGGGTCTCCGAGTGCGACTGTCCGAGCGACGAGAAAGCGGCCCCGGCAGGCGCAAGCTGGCGGCCGCGTCATTTTATGGAGCTCCGAAAACTCAAAAAACTTTGTAGCAAATTGTCAATTCGGCAAAGATTTTTGCAAGACTGCCTATATTCAAAATATAAACTGTTCATTTTTCGCCTAAAATGTTCTCATTTCTCGTTTTTTCGTGTCTATGTACCGAAAACCCGACCGTCATTGAATGCCGAAATGAATGTTGGGATACGGGTGCTGCGAAGTTCATACAAGTTACCAACCAATGCATCCTCGGTAAAATGGGCGTGTCAAAAACATTTCCGGGAATCTTACCTGTTCTTGGTGAAATGCAAACTTGTGTATTGGGACAGTACTTCGGCAACACGAGATTACGTTTCACAGGGACACAAGAACACAAGTCAATAGAAGAACACAGATTGAGAAACGCCCAGTGTCTCCCCTCTGCTTTCTGACCACGGTGAGAAATCTGTAGCAGGAAAAGTTAGCCACAGCTGAGTGTCATCGCGATGTCCAGTTGCATTTTTCAAGAGGTGCATGCACGTCGCTTGGCCGTAGCTTGGTAGCGTTCCATTTCCCCCGACTCTTCTTCTCCATAAACAACATGAAATCAAGGAGAGGGTTAAGTTTTCCTACAGATTTCCCACCGTGGGCAGAAAGAACAGGGGAGACAATTAGTTTCTCTCACTATGACTCTAGAGTCACTACTCACTCTGAAGATAATCACCATCACTCTCTCACTCTCTCTACCACACACACACACACACACTGCTATTCTCTTGAAGAGATCGACGCACACACCAACGCACTAGTATAAACTTCAGGCCATTTACGTAGACTGGAGCCCTGCGTTTCAGTTATTTTCATTACCTCACGCTGATGCAAAAATACATTTGCCAGTGATTATCATAACTGCATATTACTCCAGTGATGAAATAAATCCATGTTATAGCCATTTCAGTTTTATATCAAGTACTTAGTAAAATACTGATTCTCCAAAGTTCAGTTAAAAAAATCTTTAGAATAATGTGCAAATTAACCGTTTATTAATCAATGACAAAAATAATTGTTGGGGACTGGCCTTAATAGTTCCATTTTGTAGTTGGTTTTATAGCAAGCTGACCGTAACAAGCTTTGCTGTGCTACTTTTATCAGTTTGTTAGACTAAATTTGTAAGTTTTCATATCTATGACGATACAAACTACCTCTCATTATTATTGGTTTGAGTTTACTTTGAATGGTGGTCAGTAATGTGTCTGTTCTTCATCCTGTTTCCTGCAGATGTTCAGCAGCTGTTGGTGGTTAAAGAAGAGGTTCCCTCTGAGCAGCAGGAGTGTAGCTCCAGCGTGGACCAGGAGGAGCCAGAGCCCCCCCCACACATTAAAGAGGAACAGGAGGACCTGTGGAGCAGTCAGGAGGGAGAGCAGCTTCAAGGGCTGGAGGAGGCTGATATCACCAAGTTCCCATTCACTCCTGTCCCTGTGAAGAGTGAACATGATGAAGAGGAAGCTCAGTCCTCACAGCTTCATCAGAGACAAACTCAACACATGGAAACAGAAGTTGATGGAGAGGACTTTGGAGGACCAGAACCAGCCAGGAACTCACATCCACTCTTACAACCAGAGACTGAAGACCAGACTGGAGACTCTTCTGAACCTGAGACTGATGACAGGGGGGAGTGGAAGAAAAAAAAAAAAAACCAAGGAGGCTTAAAAACCCCGAAAAAAAAAAAAAAAAAAAAAAAAAAAAAAAAGGGGGGGGGGGGGGGGGGAAAAAAAAAGGGGGTTGAAGGGAGGGGAGAAAAAAAAAAAAAAAAAAAGGGGGAAAGAAAAAACCAATATTAGATGCTCAATTTGTAATAAATCTTTTAAACAGAGTGGGCATTTACGGACACACATGGTAACTCACACAGGAGAGAAGGCTTTTAGCTGCTCAGTTTGTAATACATCTTTTACATTGAGAGGATCTTTACAGAAACACATGAGAATCCACACAGGAGAAAAACCTTTTAGCTGCTCTGAGTGTGGTAGAGCTTTCACTGATAGTGGAACCCTGAAGACCCACATGAGAACTCACACAGGAGAAAAACCTTTCAGCTGCTCAGTTTGTAATAAATCTTTTACACGGAGTGGAGATGTACAGAAGCACATGAGAACTCACACAGGAGAAAAACCTTTCAGTTGCTCAGTTTGTAAGAAATCTTTTACACAGAGAGCAATTGTACGGTCACACATGGCAGTCCACACAGGAGAGAAAAGATTCAGCTGCAGTGTTTGTAACAAAAGATTTGCCTGGCGTTCTGTTCTCAAAATACATAAATGTGTTGGTCAGATAGAAACAGAAGTTGATGGACAGGACTGTGGAGGACCAGAACCAGCCAGGAACTCACATCCACTTTTACAACCAGAGACTGAAGACCAGACTGGAAACTCTTCTAAACCTGAGACTGATGACAGTGCTGATTGGAAGGAGACCAGAGAACCTCAGTCAGCTTTAAACTCTCTGAAACATGATTCAACATGTAAGAAAACATTCAGCTGCTCTGATTGTGGGAAAAGATTTGGCTTCAAGTCATGTCTGAAGAGACACATGATAATCCACACAGGAGAAAAACCTTTTAGATGCTCAATTTGTAATAAATCTTTTAAACAGAGTAGGCATTTACGGACACACATGGTAACTCACACAGGAGAGAAGGCTTTTAGCTGCTCAGTTTGTAATACATCTTTTACATTGAGAGGATCTTTACAGAAACACATGAGAATCCACACAGGAGAGAAGCCTTCCTTTTAGCTGTTCTGAGTGTGGTAGAGCTTTCATTGAAAGTGGAACCCTGAAGACCCACATGAGAACTCACACAGGAGAAAAACCTTTCAGCTGTTCAGTTTGTAATAAATCTTTGCACGGAGAGGAATTTTACGGTCACACATGGCAGTCCACACAGGAGAGAAAAGATTCAGCTGCAGTGTTTGTAACAAAAGATTTGCCTGGCGTTCTGATGTGAAAACGCATAAATGTGTTGGGCAGATGGAAACAGAAGCTGATGGAGAGGACCGTGGAGGACCAGAACCAGCCAGGAACTCACATCCACTTTTACAACCAGACTGAAGACCAGACTGGAGACTCTTCTGAACCTGAGGGTGGTGACATGGAATAACGTTTGTGCCTTTTAAGTCCAAGCAAAACATCTCAAGTATCAAACAAAAATCTTCATGTATCATCATCTAGATAGAAGACATTATATTGTGTGGTAGGAAAAAGTACACTCTTTATTTAAATGTTGTTATTAGATATTGTTTTGTCTTGTAATGTCTGTCATTATAATCGAGAAATCAGACAATTGTAAACACCAGATATTTTATAGGGCCTACACATATATTCACTTCTTTCTAAGTAACGTATGTTTAGCACGATTCACTATTAATCGTGTATCAATATGGGAGTTTATTCAATACACATTGGGTTCATGTTTTAATTTTGTGTATCATAATTAAGCACAATTTAGGCCCAGCAGTCTCTGAGAGGAGACTTTTCTCTCTGTGTCGGGGAGACAGGAAGTACAGGTTGAAAGCTATCTTTAGTTTAAACAAGGAAGATATGAGGGAGGTAGCATAGGGAAGTTAGCCTAGCAAGGTGTTTCCTGTCAGAGAGCGGAGGAGTTTTCTCGTTGAAGCAAATCTGAGATGGACATATTATGATCTGTATAAAACTATAAACTCACTTGTGCATTGCTATGTTCCAAGGTAATATGATCAGTGACACCAAAATGATTAAGGTCTTTTGACATTTATAATGTCTCCTCTGCCACTAATTAGACCATGGTAAAGCTAAAAAAGTAAAGAAATATTATCCTTTGATGTGACCGATGTGGTACACTAGGAAATGCTGAGTACCCTCCAGGATGAAATAAAGTGAAATCATTTGAAGTAAACCATCTGTGAGAACTAGCATGTACGTTAGTAGTTGTTGTCTGGGTCACAGCGACCTAGGTGTACTTAAGAAAAGGAAGATGAGAGGACTGTTAGAAGTAAAAATATCACCAGTTCAGGTCCATCTAAAGATGTAACGAACATAAAGTGGCTGTGGGCGTGAATGTTTCCAACTGACACCACCCTAAACACTGAATAAGAAGAGAGTCATGTGGAACTTAGATTCAGTTGTCTATTCGACTGACTATCGCCGGTGTTCAGTTGATGTGTCTGAGGCAGCTCGGTTTGTTTGTTATAATGTAACAAATAAATCTGCATGGAGTGAATATCAACAGTCTCTGGAGTCATCATGGTGTCCTAAAAAAAAAAAAAAACACAAAAATAAAATAAAAAAAAAATTTTTTTTTTTTTTTTTTAAAAAAAAAACATTGTTTAAGTTAAAAGAAAAAGGATTTTTTTTTTTTTTAATTTCAGTGACAACATGCGTCAGTGGGGCCGTAAACTGTTTCGAAGTTCGCTGGGAGGAGAACCTCCTGCTGCAGCTCGGGAGACTTTCTCGGAGGGAATGAGGAGGAACAGTTAAACCCAGTGACAGTGAGTCAGCGGACCGCTAACGTTAGACCCAGCGGCAGTGGGCAGGCATGCAACCTCCTAAGCTTTCGGTGAAATTCGCCGTTTTGAAACCAAAATGGGTGACCTACATCATTTGTGCAGATCCGATAAGAAAAATATTTGAGAGGGTGGGGGGGGGTCTCGAGACGAGAGGGCATTAGAGCTGTTCTTCTCAAAGCCAAGGAACATTAAATGCCCAAAATCAGTGTGCAAAGTTTGTCAAAAGTGAGGTAGGGAGAGTTAGAAAATAATATATCTTATTGTCCATCATGACAAGTTGTCTGTTTAACTTCAGACACCTTTACTCTTTTGCCCAAGTAAAGTATATATTTGTAATTTATTTTCACCATATGAGCTGTCAGGTATCATCCAGTAGAAACTATTTTAATTCAATAGCTGTTAATTTATTTGATCTGCTGCACTTTGGATCAATAGACTGAGATTAAAAATGGTATCTAATGGATGCTAATGGATGGATCATCTTGCCTTTGCTGTCTCACAGAACGGTCTAATAACGTGAGAATGAAATACTTTCCTTCAGAATGAGATTTTCATCCTTTGACACCTGTTGTGTACTTTTCAAAGAATGAGTGCTTAAAGAGGTGATATTATGCTCATTTTCAGGTTCATAATTGTATTTAGAGGTTGTACCAGAATAGGTTTACATGGTTTCATTTTCAAAAAACATCATATTTTTGTTGTACTGCACATTGCTGCAGCTCCTGTTTTACTCTATTTCAACAGAGACTGTTGAGCTCTCTGTTTTAGCTACAGAGTGAAGCATCTTACCGCTATCCCATCTTTGTTTGGAGTCACACATCGCAGTACCTAGGTAAGGACAACTAGCCACTTAGATGCAGAGTAGGGAGGGCCCTGATAGCATGGTAGTGTGATCCAAAACAAACGGATCCGATCATCATCATGGCGGCGGCGGCGAGTGTGTTGGTGTAGCTGCTCTATGAGTCTCACTCCCATGACTTTTTTGTCTGACTAGCTGATTTCACTATGGCTGCTAAAGGAACTAGACTAAATCGGAAGGATAAAAATGTAGGATTGGCTGCTTCTGATGAAAGTATCAGTGAGCTTAATTTAGCGACTCTTTCTAGCCTCCTGGATGAGCTCAGGCAATCAATTGCTGCGGATTTCAAAGCCTCCTTCTCCTCGCTCGAAACTAAACTTGATTGCATGCAAGAAACTTTGTCTGATCATGCTCAGAAAATTTCAGCACTTGAGAACAATGCCAATCTACAAGATGAGCGTATTTTAGTTTTGGAAACATCTTGTGGCTCATTGTCGGCAAACAACGCTAAATTGCTGGCTAAAGTGGCTGATCTGGAATCACGTAGCCGCCGCAACAATATTAGGCTACTTGGCCTATCTGAATCAATCGAGGGCGGACAGCCTACTGCCTTCTTCACGGGGCTTCTGATGGAAGTGTTCGGTGAGGCTGTTCTGGGTTCTTTGCCGGATTGTGATATTGCTCATCGTGTTTTCACTGCTAAACCGAGCCCAGGTCAGCGGCCTCGGCCAGTTATCATACGCCTGCTAAGGTACCACCAGAAAGTGGCTATCATACGTGAAGCCAGAGCTAGAAGGGGAAGACTTCAGTACCGTGGTACATCCATCGCTATCTATGATGATTACACTCCTGAAGTAATGGAACAGTGGTCAAAGTATCGTGAAGTTATGTCGGACCTTTATAAACTTGGACTTAAGCCTGCGCTATTGTTTCCTGCAAGACTTTCCATCAATGCGAAGAAGGGAGGTAGGAAAATGTTTTCCTCAGCTGATGAAGCCAGAGACTATGCAACATCACTCCTTCCTGCTAATTAGACTGTTTTTCCTTATGCGCTGCAGTTTTGGGTTTTGCTGTCTTATTTAAATTTGCTACTCAACTGTATCGATAGGCCACATCGCTTTTTTGAATGCTTGGTTCTTTATTGATATTGTTTGGACAGCAGTAGTTTTGTTTTGATTTTTTACTTTACATTATGCTTTATGCTGTTTTGTCCCTGGGGACGGCTGGTTGATTGTCTGTGACCTGATCTGGTCTGTCCTTATGTTTTGCTTATGAGTAGCTAATGTGAGTCTTTAGCGTGGCATCCCAGAATATAGTTAGTCTTTGTCTCATGTAGTATTTATAATTTGTTTAGTTATTAATTTATATGATGTATTTTTTGTGATACTACTAGACTGATAAATGACTAAAATAAAGTAAATATTGCTATTTAGATAATATTTTTATTTATGTGGGTTTTGAGACTCTTTCAGTCATTTATTCTTTTTAGTGATTGCTCAATTATGGATTTTTTGTTTTGTTCGTTTAGTTTGTTTTGTTTTATATTTGTTTCTGTTTTTGTTTGTCAAAATTTGTTATTGCTGTTTTTATCGCCACCTGCTCCTTACACCCTACTATCTGTTATATGCCTACTACTTATTTGTGAGTTATTGATTCAATTAAAGGACTAAAAGTCATTCATCTCAATATTAGGAGTCTTGCTTCTAAAATTGATCTTCTTAGGGTATGGGCTGCTTTACACAAACCTGATATAATCACTATTTCTGAATCATGGCTTCATAACAGTATCACTAATGATGAGGTGGGAATTGATAATTATGTTTTATATAGAGCTGATAGAACATCTAGAGGAGGAGGTGTTGCTACTTATGTTGATATAAATCTAGTCTCTGAGTGTGTCTCTCCTAATGTTGAGCCTACTAACTTTGAGTGTCTTTTTACTAATATTATTTTCCATGAAAACAAACTGCTTACTATCGGAAATATTTACAGACCACCTTCTGCCCCCACCGATTCCTTAAATGCTATCCTGGCTACTATTAGTTCTCTTAACAGACGTAATGAACTGATTATATTGGGTGACTTTAATAATAACTGGTTGGATCGGTCTTCCTCAGGTGAGAGAAATCTTTTAGGTAGTGTAAGCCTTACTCAGTTAATTAAAGAACCTACAAGGGTTGAGGGCCGTTCGTCTACCTTACTTGATTGGATTCTTTTTTCCAATCCGGATAGGATTGTCAAATCGGGTGTTTTATCAGATTGCTTTAGTGACCATTCTATAATATATTGTATCTGGAAAATTAAAATACAGAGTATCCCCTATAAATATATCACAATGAGGCAAAGTAAAAATTTTAATGATGATTACTATATACGCGATTTATTAGATATTAGATGGGACAGGCTCCAACTAATTCCATTTGTGGAAGAGGCATGGAACTTCTTCTATACTGAAGTAAAAACCATAATTGATAAACATGCTCCTGTGAGAACGATTAAAGTTAAAGTTAGACATTTACCATGGATATATTCTAATTTACTTCAACTATTCAAGGAAAGGGATAAAGCTTGGGCTAAATATCGTTTAACAAAAGATGAATCGGATGGGACAACATATAGGCATTTAAGGAATAAATGTAAAACTGAAACTAGGAATGCCAAATCTAACTACTATAGAGACTGCTTTTCTTGTGATTTTAATAATCCTAGGCACTTCTGGAATCACTTAAATAATATTCTGAATAAAAATAAAAAAACTTCTGTGAAACAAATATGTAAGGGTAATGATATTTTAACTGATCCTTTGCATATAGCTCATGCCTTTAATCTTCGTTTTTCGTCTTTGCATAGCTTAAAATCTGTTTGCTCGGATGGTTTGACATGGTCTTCTTATTCTCCCATGCCTGCTGGTTCTTTTTCATTTAAAAAGATCATGCCTACTGATGTTGTTAAGGCATTACAGGACCTTAAATCAAAGTGTAGTACAGGACCAGATGATCTGGAAGCAAAGTTTATCAAAATTGCATCTCATATATTTATGTTTCCTCTTGCAGATCTCTTTAATTTATCATTAACTACTTGTACCGTGCCACAAATTTGGAAAGCTGCAAGAGTGACACCTCTTTTCAAAGGTGGAGAACAATCAGATGTGAATAATTATCGTCCGATTTCTATCATTTGTGCAGTTGCTAAAATATTTGAGAAATTAATTTTTAATCAACTAACTTATTATATTAATAACTACAATATTTTATCTCCACATCAATCAGGCTTTAGATCTAATTTTTCTACTTCAACTGCTCTCTTTAAATTTTCAAGTGATGTCTTTTCGGGTTTTGACAATGGTCATTTCATTGGAGCGGCTTTCATTGATCTCTCAAAGGCCTTTGATATGGTTGACCATTACCTTCTATTGGATAAGCTTTACTCGATCGGTTTGAATAAACATGCTGTGCTTTGGTTCAACTCCTATTTGCATAATAGACGTCAATGTGTTGTTTACCGAGGATTCCAGTCAGATTATTTAATTGTTGATAAAGGTGTTCCTCAAGGCTCCACATTAGGTCCTTTACTTTTTTCAATCTTTAATGACCTGGCACAAGTTTGTTCTCATTGTGAATTAGAGCTTTATGCTGATGACACTGTCATCTATACCTCTGATCGGGATTTGCTGCAAGTTCAAAAAACTCTTCAATCTGACTTTGATAAAGTACAACAGTGGCTGTTTACTAATAAACTCCTGTTGAACATGAAGAAGTCCTGATGTATGGTGTTTTCTACAATACAAAATCGCCGTTGTGCTTCATGTTTTGAAATAAAGTTTTTAGATGGGTCCCTTATGCAGATTGTGGAGGAATTTAAATATTTGGGCCTCTGGCTCGATTCCAACCTTACTTTTAAGATACACATCGATAATATTATCAAGAAAGTATATGGATGTCTTAATACTTTGTACAGATCAATTAACTGTTTTTCAACTCCAGTCAGAAAAAAAATTATTTCTCAACTGGTAATACCAATTATTGATTATGCAGACGTAGTTTATACTAATACCTTTGAATCCAATCTCAAACCTCTTAATGTTGTATTTAATTCTCTTTGCAGATTTATATTAAATTGTCCATTTAAAACTCATCATTGTTTTATGTATGATTCACTACACTGGTTGCAACTTAAACAACGAAGAGATTATCATTGGATTCTGTTTATTTTTAAATGTGTTTATTCTAATTGTCCTGCATACCTTAAACAGCATTTAAAACCATATTGCTCTACATACTCACTTAGACATCTTCAATGTCCAACATTTTTTACGGTACCAAGGTTATTTTCTGTAGCGGGTAGGAGAGCATTTCAATATGAAGCTCCTTTTGATTGGAATAATCTTCCTCTTTCTCTGAGGTCTATTTCTACATTTGGTCTATTCAAGTCCTCACTTTTTTCTTTTCTTAAAACTACGTGTTCTTGTAATTAGGGATACCAAGTATATTAAATATAAATGGTTTATGTATTTTTTTTTATATACTTATATGCGAGATGTGATGTTATCGGATATGTTATATTTTGTCATAAGGCATATTGATATATGATGCATTAGTTGTTTAATGCATTTGGCTGATTATTTTGTTAATATACTTTAATATGTGTGCTATGTTAATTGTGGAGTTAAGGGCAGGTGAGCGAGTTATTGTTTTGTTTATATGTTTGTATTTGTGTCTTGTTTGTATATGTACTGTATGATTAACTTTTGTGTTTGTATATATGTGCAGGACCCCCTTGAAAATGAGATGCTACATCTCAAGGGATTATCTTGAAATAAATTCAATTCAATCTAGCATCTATCTACCGGTAACCATGGCTTCAGCTCAGCCGTACATGTTTGAACCAGAGTCTGATCCCGAAACAGAACCCGAACCAGCTTCACAACCTAGACTGGAGCAAGATGTTTCAGAGTGGTAAGTTAATTAAGTATTTCAGTTTGAATTCTGCACCGTTTCTATCACAGTAACAACTTTATGTCCATTGACTGTCTGGAGGGTATCTAACGTTTTTTTTTTTATATTTAGGTGTACTTGTGGAAATTGCTCGACAATGTCCACTGAAGTTGAAAACATCTGTTGCCAAGAAATACAAATGGTAATTATAATATATTAGAACGTATACAACAGTCATGCAAAGTGGATATGATGTTGACTAACCTTCCTCTGTTGTAAAAAATACTATAAAATGTGTTGTCATGTTTACTTTTACCGTTGTGTAAAAATCACCTCCTGGATGTAATTATTTGTAATCAATTATATTATAGGGGCCAATCATTTCTATGATCTTTGACAACACCATTTGTTTTATACATACAAGGTTAACAAATAAATGTAGCTTCATCAATCAGTATCTGCATTTTGCGGTAATGTTGCCTCCTCAGGTAATATTTATTCTAAATGAGTTACTTATTTTTATTATTAGGTTGTTAGAATGCAACAGGTTCCTGTCCCACCTACCTGCATGGTTTATCATCCAGACTTGGAGCCAACCTGTTTGAACCACTACACCCTGCGGAACTTCTACACTATATACAGAGCAGACTATGGACCTTTGAGGTGGCGAACAGAAAAAAGAGTATGTTTTTAAAACATGTAATTAACTGTCCCATAAAATTATTTTACCAATAAACCAAAGACCTAATGAAGAAATCACAATTACAATGTCTTTATTTTTATCAAATGTTGAAACGCTTATATAAATAGAACAATCTTAATATACATAATATGAAAAAAATACAGATATACACTATAAATAAGAGTGATGTTCACTATTGTCCAATCCTGTCCAATCCTGTCCATACAGGCGCTACAGGCACCTTGCCTATCTTGGCTTGGTCAACTGGTGCTGGGGCTACTTGGGAAGGACTGTTAGGGTGGTAATCCCGTCGTGCGTTGTACGCCGGATACGCCTGCAGTTTCTTGATCCGGGTGCCTAGTATGTACGGTTCCGACTTTCCCTTGAGCAAAGCGGGACAGATGGCGTGCAACCACTTCCTCCTTTGAGGGTCTCTCATGTTCCGATGCCAGGTCCTTGGGGATGGGGATCAGTTTCAGCACCTCAACAAATGGAGTTGGGTCCTCAAACACCTCCTCGAAAACCAGCCTCATAAATTCTTCCACATATTCTGTGAATTAATGCATATAAATAATCACTTAAGTGCTTAAGAAGAGCGTTCTTCTCAGACGCCACCTTATTTCTACATATTTGTTTTTTAGCCTTAACTATTTATTTGTTATGTTTACAATACTTGTACACACACACACATATATATATATATATACACACACATATCTATGTGTCACTATTTGTAATTACAAGAGATGTTTTTCTAAAGTTAACACTACTTGTAAATATTCAATGTGTCACTATTGATGTTACATTATTTGTTATATAGATAAAATATGTAGGGTCTGTATGTAGGGTCTGTTTTTACTGGCCTCGCAGTCACCTCCCCCTTCCTGGACTTGGGAAACACAACCTTGAATACTGGTTGTCCTGCAGATGTTGTGGCTTGCTCGCGGTCTGCATTTTCATTGTAGTGCATGGCTGCAAGGTACAACCTACAAAAGTACAATTGCAAACTGAAGTGACACAACAATTTTGATATTTTATATATATAAGCCATTAGGCAGTAGCTGTGGTGTATAATGTTACTGAATGTATTCATTGCATTACCTGCAAAGCATGCCCATGAAAGGGAAAACCACATTC
Source organism: Perca fluviatilis (assembly GCF_010015445.1). Lineage (NCBI taxonomy): Eukaryota > Metazoa > Chordata > Actinopteri > Perciformes > Percidae > Perca > Perca fluviatilis. The sequence goes on from NC_053116.1 coordinate 3,174,281, forward strand.
TTGGGTGTGAAGCGAAGGATCAAACTGTGGAAAGCCTCCAGGGATGATGTTTGGTAGTGGTGGCTCAGCTTCTCCACATCTTTGACAACCCTCTTATTGACCAGGATTTTTCCCACTTTGTAGAGCGCCATTGTCCCTTAAATAAAATAAAAAAACATTTTATTAAAATTGCAGCCCATTAACACAGTAAATACAGCAATAATATTTCATTATAAAGGGCATTTGAGGTGAAGTTGTTTTTTGTTATTAATATTATAAGCAAAAAAGGTTTTGCATTTTAAAATTCTTTTAGTCACATTTTGTTTACATACCTGGTTGAAACCATTTACTTGGATCCCTTGACACTCGATCAGGATGTTGGCACTTAGGGAAAAGAGGTTTTTCATGCAAGTGCACGTTCTGGATGTGGTTGACCATCGACATCCACTTGGCTACCTTCTCTGGCCCTGATGTTGACGATGTTGCACTCCAGTAGACATGGCTTTTGATGCTACGCAGCCACTTCTTCAACACCCCGCAGTCCTTGTTTTGCGCAACTTTTTCAATTTTTTTTGACAAACCTTGCAGAAAGTACATATGCAATAAATTTATATTCAGGACATTCTTTGACGAACAACTAAACACAAAGTATGTCAATGAGCCACACTGACATAAACAAGGATGAAGACGTACCTTTCTCAAAGTGCCACACATCATAGAAGTGGGTGATGCTTCGCTCCCTCAGATACTTCTGGATCTGTGGATGACGGTCGGTGACAATGTAGTCCACCACCAAACCGTTTGAATCCAGTAGATCCAGGCAGCGTTTAAGGCCCTCATTCTCCATGTGGTAACTACCACCTACTTCATTGCTCTGGTGGTGGGACAAAAATGCATAGATATAAATATGAGACATTGAAAGCTATACAGAATCATCTTTCATCATGTCGCAAGGCAAAAAAAAAAAAAAAAATATGGGACCCACCTGAACAAGATGAAGGTCAATAATGCGGTTACTGTCTAGGTGCATCAGTGTGTAGCTCCCATACTTTGCTGAGTGCCCTGAAGATTATATAACAAAGACGATGTCAAGGCTTTGCAACTCAAATTGAATGTTTAAGTACCATGCTTTTAAGAACAGACTTTTGTCTTACCTGGGGAGTCAGCTCGCATATCTCCACTGACTCCAATCTTTCCTCCATGCTGTAACTTTTGAAAAAGATGTTGCTGATCCGTCTTCCATTTGTGGATTATGGCTGGCTCCAGAAAACTCCTAGCATGCCTCCTGAAGGTGTCATACTGGAAAATCTGAAGATTCATGGCCTTGCATATCTGTGAAAACATGTAAAATTGGTACGTTTGTGAAAACAGTACAGTGATTGCCATTTCATATTAAATAGTCATAGCAATACCTTTTCCAGTTGGATAAAGGATGAACCGGTGAAATATGTTGCCGCTGACAGGTGTAGGTTGCCGACGGGGGTACTTCCTACAACAGGCTGACTCTGCCACTGTCTTGAATAGTTGCAGTGTGGGCAGAGCTGTGTGAATGACACATACGTTCCCATTTTTCGGCGCTGAACGTCACACTGCCTCTTGCATACAGGACAGCTTTGAAAAAGCTCCCTTAGGCAACTTTCAAAAACAATGTACTTATCATCCTTATAAGTAGACACTGGCTCAGACCTTAAAAAAAACAGAAAGAATACATTCTTGCTTTAGCTTTCCTACCAAGTTTAACATTTCTGCTGATAAGTCATATTGAAATGTAATACAAATATCGAACTTACGACATGGCAGAATCGTCCGTTAGAACAGAGTCACCAGGGATATATGTTGAGTCTTGTGGCTCAGCTTGGACTCTGTTGAGGTGTCTCCCTCTTCCTCCTCCTCCTCCTCCAACTCAAGACGAGGTCTCTTGTGAGGTCTGAAATCTTGGGGTCTTATTGGTGTTGAAGACATCGGGGTGAATTCTGGGGAACTTGAAGTGGTCTCAGTGTAAACACTAACACAGGGCACTATTGCCTGGGTGCCTAAGAAAAAAAAAAGAGGGAAAAAACTTAAATAATATTTTTCTTTACAATAACGAAATGAAATACTCATGTTTATTATATATTGGGTTTTCAGCAGAGTAAGGCATTTACAGGTACTGCATGTGAACTAAAAATGCAAAAACGTGATGCTTTTGTTATTTACCTTTGCTTCTCATGGAAGCCCTCAGCGTACCCATGGATAGCTGTGTGCCAACTGTTCTCATTTTTGGAGCACTGGACTGTATGCCCACTGACATATTTTGTGGTGGTTCAGTCTGGCATCCTATGTCATGGAATGTAGTGGAAAGGTGTGGGGTTTCAAAGGGCTGCTGTGATGTACTCTGTAATAAGACAGTAATCAGATGAAAAGAGTCCGTATCTGTAACGCTAACCTTCTTATCCCTTGTGAAATCAGGAGACAGCACAAGTAGCATATAAACAAATTAACACACCACATGACATCCTTTTGCTAGTCAAAGCCCCAGTTGTGTAAGTAGGGAGCAAATATACTGTTGGTTATGGACAACGGTCTCCACGTAACAAAAGCAACTTAAAAGCACGTGTCGTTTACCACTTTACAGAACGTTAGCCAACACTACCAAATTAGCTGAGCTTATACAGTGGTTTCGGTGCCCTTACCAATCAACCTGTAAAGTAGCATTAACGTTCTAAACATACCTTCACATGCACACTTGTACACTGTTCTACATATTTTGACTGAAAAGTGCGAGCCGATTTTAATGCAGTGTTACGTAATTGTGTTCAAAAGCTTTGAACAAAACGGTTTGAACACAAAACGTTAGCGCTAGCTAGCTAGAAAGTTAGCTTCTGCTAACTTTGTAATGAGGCTACATTTCACTGCCACCGTAACAGCAGCTGGTATAAGTTACTAATAAATGCACATCCACACAACAGCAATATTTCACATCTTTAAATACACAACCCATCACCATATTAAAAAAAAATAATCTGTTAAAAATGAGCTAAACGCTACAAGCTAAAAGCTACAGCTTTAGCTGTAGTTTAGCTACAACCTGCCCACTTCAACTGCCCACTTGAACACTTGGTAAAGGTTTATAAATTATAGCTAGCGTACTTACAGGTTGTGGTTCTGAATCTACATGATGACCAGACAGAGTCGGAACTGCACTGTCTTTCAGAATTAAACGGTTTGAAAATCCTGAATTGAACTGTTGCAGGTTCAGGAAGCAGTCCTCCGTAAAATGAGCAGAACACAACATAAGGTTGGGGTTGTAGTCCTGGGGAATAGTGCCAAAAACAAATTTTAACCACTGACTCTTAAATTCATCGTCTTTTGGAAGACGAAAAAGAGGAAATTTCCCCGTGCACTGACGAATACAGCGTCTCCTGGACATGACCGAGACTCTCAACTCTCCAGCCGCTCTGGGTCTAACAAACTTGAATTAGTGGTGGTGGTGGGGGGAGGGGTGAGCTTAGCAGCTAGGCGAGCTTTATAACTTCTGTTACGAGCTGACGTCAGCACGTCACGGAAGAAAAGGCTTCACTACAATAGAGCTGTTGGGAGCAGTTTGTGAACAGTGTTTTCTGCTGGAAATGGAAACTACCTTTGGGGTGGACTTTTATGGAATGCCGTTTTATTCACAATTAAATAAATGAATAAATACATAAATAAATGAATAAATAAATAAATAAATAAATAAATATATAAATAAATACATAAATAAATACATAATGAAATAAATAAATGAGGCAATAAATACATAAATAATTAAATAAATAATTATTTCATGGTACTTTTATTTCATAAGTCCATATTTATTTATTTCAAGAGACTTTTATTTTCCTAATGCCTTATTTATTTATCTATTTATTTCAAGAGACTTTTATTTATTTATTTATTTCAAGAGACTTTTATTCATTTATTTATTTATTTATTTCAAGAGACTTTTATTTATTTATTTATTTCAAGAGACTTTTATTTTCCTAATGCCACTTTTATTTATTTCCCTCTCTATTTATTTCCACTTCTTATATGCAAATCAGGGGGCGTGGCTATCTCTCACATTCAGAACAGACAACAGAGCCGTGGGCAAAAAGAGGCTGGCAGTGGAAGGACTAGAAGTTAGAAGCTAGCTAGTTAGCTAGCTAGTTGTAGCAGATAATGTCAATAGGGTCCTTACTGGTTAATTCATTACAATGTCTGAGAAAAGTATCTCAGACTTATTGAGAGCGGCTGCCAACTGCCTCGATGGGATGGAAACCACCACCAACAACCGACCACCACCTAGAGCTGCAGAAGTGGGAACCCCAAGCACAAGAACCCCTGTCCAAGGTAACGTTGAGCTTAATTTAATGTTAGCTAATCCAAAGTCGAAGTTCCCGGGTGAAAATAGCTAAAACAATTAACGTTAGCGTTAGCCTAGCTAGTTTAATGTCCGTGGATATTCAGTATAGTATTGTATTAAGTCAAAATGTGGGTGTGGTTGACACAATTCAATTATAAATATATGTTAGAATAAGAGAATAGAAACACGTCCAAAACATTGTGCATCATTAGCTAACTAGCGAGCTAAGGTTACTTCAACTAGCTAACATTAACTGTGGCATAACGTTAAGCGCCATTTTCATGAGTGACGCCGAGATCGCTTGTGTTTCCTTGACACACAGTTTAACGGCAGGTGAAAGTGGTACTGTCGGAAAAAACAGTAAAGTAATTTCATATAACATTATCCTATTTGCTTGCGCTACGGATTTTCCCAGTAATATTAACGATATCCCAGACACTTTCAGCGAGCTCAGTTGCGGCTATTCGGCCAGTTTAAATCAAGTAACTTTGGGTGGTATTTTCTATGTGTCTTTATAATGTTATAGACTATTGGGTCAGAACCGTCAGAACCCCTGAGCAAGATTGCAGCGACAGAGATGGATCTCACAAGCCCGGATGCCGTGTGTTGTGTAACATTGTTACAGTATGGGTTACAAACGCTGATCTCACAACCAAAGATAAACTAACGTTCCACGTTAACGTTACACAAAATTAACGTAACTTTCTAGCAGTGGTGAAAGAAGTAGCTATTCAGATCCTGCAACATTACTGAAGTAAAAGTGCTAATTCTACACTGTGATAATTCTCCAAAAGTTAAGCATTTAAAACCTTACTTGAAGTATCATCAGCTGATGTTAAATAGGCAGCTAAAAGTATTAAGTAAAGACTGTCTCTTTAATCCTATGTTTTCTTTTTCACATTTTAAAGCTGAAGTGGCGAGACTTTTCGCTCCCTACAGTGCTAGGCCAGCAAGACCTACAACAACAATGGCACCTCCTGCTAAAAGATTATGTCGGACGACGTATACACACACTTTCTTTTGCCTGAGTGACCATATGGGGGACAAAGTTCCAGCAAAAAGTGCCAAATTGGAATTAACAGCTGCTGGACTTGGAGAGAAACGGATCGCATTTCAAGGTAATATTATGATTAACTGATGTGTGTGTGTGTGGGGTGGGGTTTATCAGGAAGATAAAGGGTAACTACCATTTTTTTTCCAACCTGGACCCTATGTTCCTATGTGTTTGTGTCTAAGTGACTGATGGGAACAACAATCTTTGACATTGGTCCAGCTTGTATTTACTTGCACAAAAGTGTTTGTTTTGCCGCTGACAGTCTCAGATTAATATTCTAAGTGTCTGACAACATTGTGGAAAGGATTTCTAAGGAGGTCGACCTTTCTGTTAAAGAGTAAGATCCTTTTTTTAAACGCAAATACGTCTGCGAAATTGGTTTCGCTAAACCCACCAGACTCCATGTAAAAAAACAGTAATTTTAGCATCGTAAAACACACTTCATTCAAAGTCGACAGAAACAAAATAAAACTATTAAAAGCCGCTTTGGGTCGTCTTTCCGCTCTTTTCCATCCATTTCCGCTCTTTTCCATCCATCACAACTGTAGTTTTGATTTTTAATTACACAGGTTAATGATTGACATGTTCCCATCAGTCACTTACACACAAAAACAGGAAAATAGGGTTGAAAAAAACAGTACCCTTTAACATTTTTTTGAGAATTTATGCATATGAATGTTAACATAATAGCTATTTCTTCTCTTCCCCCTTTTCTATTATGTCTGTGGTCTGTAGTAAGAGAGGAAGATCATAAAAGTTTCCGCGACAAAATTGAGGAAGTCTTTCCGCAGTTGAAAGAAACAGGGGGGTTTCAACTGCTCAGGATTTCTGGGACAACACGGAGCAGAGATTTAACCCCAATCCCAAGCCCAGATGAAGGATACACTGTCCGGTACCTCTCCAACCCTGCAACTGGCATTGGACATGCCATGATTTACATCAGGCCATTGCAAAAAAGTATTGTTTTGGAATGTGTAAGTATGTCATTAGATTTAGGGCTGATGTTCTCTGGTCAGTTGGTCGATTTGTTGTTCAATCCGCTCTTGTCCCAACAAATACTCATAGGTCAGACAATCGCTGGCGTTACTTTTATAAGAACATTTCAAAGCATTTCATCCCAGCATAAAACTTGAAAAAAACATTTTCAGCTTAGATGCTTTGGTTGATTGATGTGATACGGAATACCTGCAGAGGTAACAATGTAGGCACAAGGTATTGTACTTGGCCTGGCCCTTGCTCTGGATAAAGGGAGGGCTGAAGCATGTAGGGTGAGATTTTAGGTTGAGCATCATTCAACTGTCAGCTACCAGAAGAAAAACTTTGCATAGCAGAAATGCACTTCCATTGCAAAACCTAAAAAAAAATAATGCTGCCATAGAGCTGGGCAATATATCGATATGATATCCATATCGTGTTATGAGACTAGATATCGTCTTAGATTTGGGATACCGTAATATGGCATAAGTGTTGTCTTTTCCTGGTTTTAAAGGCTGCATTACAGTAAAGTGATGTAATTTTCTGAACTTACCAGACTGTTCTAGCTGTTCTATTATTTGCCTTCACCCACTTAGTCATTATATCCACATTACTGATGATTTTTTATCAAACATTTGATTGTGTGAATATTTTGTGAAAGTACCAATAGTCAACACTACAGTATCGTTGTGGTATCGATATCGAGGTATTTGGTCAAAAATATCGTGATATTTGATTTTCCCCAGCCCTATGCTGCCATCAGGACAAAACGCTTCAGTGATTAATTATCTTTGATGTCATTGTTTTATGTAGATCCCAACATCCTTGCAACACCAAGGGCCGCTGACCAGATGCTTAACTTGTGACAAGGATTTCCCATTAAATCAGATGAGAAATCACATTGCCAAGTGTCCATGGTATGTTTGTGTATGTGTACTAATTGTTGTGAAACATTTTTTCTTACTCTTTTAAACCATACAGGTTTCAGTGGAACATAATAATACATATGTACAACATGGTAGTTTTGTTAGAAGTTTTTGACTGAATATGACTTTGGTGTCAATATACAAGTAAGTGTAAGTAATATTACTTATACTGTAAGTATTACAGAAATTACTTTTGTCTTCTAAAAGTCCCAATTGTTAGTCCCTTCTTCTGTTGTACATATATTTAAAAAGTATAATATCCAGTCTAGTCTTTAAAAAACAATGTATAGACTGATACAAAAGTAATCCCTCTGAGTCATCACTAAATCATCCACTAGAAGTGTGTGGTGTCTGTATCGGCAGAGACCCTGCCATCTGTCTGGACATTTTTTTCATCTCATACCATGCACAGGTTTAATTGACAGACACAGAGACACCAGTATGATGCTCTGCATTAATAAAAAATCTGACAATGTGGCAACTTCCCACAAAGGAGTGATTGTGTTTTTGTGCTTTAGAATGTAAACGCGATGGATCAAGTAAGTTTTAATGTCTAACAAGGTGTCCATTATCAGATGCTATTGGGTGTATAGGGACTTAAATTGATGCCAACGTCATATTCAAATGTCATTACAAACATCCATGTTGCTTTAAGATAATTTGTGTTAATCTCTGTAAACTCTTCTCTCAGTTTGCCCAGTGTTGCAGCAGCTTCTTCTGTTGACACTCAGAGTGAGCAAGCAGTAAATACTTCAAGCAGGACAGAGGAGCCATCTTGTAGCATCAGTGAACCTAGGACAGAGAAGCAGTCCTCGTCCTGTAGCATCAGTGAAGCCGTGAAAGTGCCATTAGATTTAGGTGAAGGAAATTCACTGATAGGGAGAATGCAAAAGTTATTAACTTCTCTGCCATTCAGCATTTTAATCCAATTTGTGTTATAATGCAACTTTGTATCTTTACTGTAGATTGGAAGTCTGAACCAGATGCAGCGAAAGCTGCAGAGCTATACAAGTCCAAATTACTTTACGAAAACGAGAACAAAAAAGCCATCCTGCTAAGAATGGACCTGCGGGACTCAGCAGAAGACCATCAGAGATCTTTAATCTCGACCTACAAGGCTCCAAAGACAGAGTGGGCTAGCCCTCTCAATTGTAAATTGGAAGGTACTGCTGTGTCAATGTTGGAAAACATAAAAAATGTTTAATATAATTTACTCAAAACATGTAACTTCTTTCCAAAGGGGATGCAGCTGTCGGAGAGGGAGTCAACAGGTTCTTCCTCTCAAAAGCAATGACCCTTCTCCAGTTTGGATTGCACATAAATTTTGGTATGTTGTGGCCAAACATGTTTTTAGTTTGTGTTGAGCAATGGTGACTTGCATAAAGTGATTGCTCAGCTCTTTTAAAATGTAGAAATCCTACTGCATTTTGTACAGGGAACACCAGCCTCACACGGATGTTTGATGGAGAACCAGATCACCTAACTCCATCAACCGCTCAATTCCTTCTGGATAGTGACATGTTCCTCGTGGCAGGTAAGAGATGTGCCCACTGTGAGGTCTGAACTGAAAAAAATGTTCAGATGTTTTCTTAAACCATTAAAAGCATGACAGATGTTTTTATTGCCAATTTAGGAAGGATGTTGGGCCACTCATTCCTACACAGTGGACCCTGTTTATCTGGCCTTAGTCCTGCAATAGTTCATGTGTTGTTTGGGGGATCACCAGAAACTACAACAATCCAAATTGCAGATTGCCCAGATATTGACATCTGCACTACTATCCAGTCGGTAAGAACTTTGGTTGTGTGTTATCTGTCAAATTAAGATTAGTTTGTTGCAATATCAGGTGATGATTGAACTGATGCATGACATTTTGTGACATCCTAAGTGCTATATATTGTGGCCAAAAGAATTCTGTTTGAATAAAAGATATTGCACTTAACATTGCCCACAATATTAGGGTCTCATGGTGTCACAAAATGGCATGCATCAATTTGATCATAACCTAATATAAAAGTAATTGAATTTTTTTGTTGTTGTTGAATGTCATACATGTCACTCATATTACTTATATGTTGGCATCTAGCTGGAGGGCAGTGCTGAGTTGACAAAAGAGGAAGAGAAAGCTGTCTTTGACCTTGCCTTGTCCTGGGACCTACCTGGTGTTACCAAAACCAACCGGAAGTGGCTGCATGAGCGGCTTCTATTCCATGCTGTGAGTGATGGTGCACGCTTACATTTTTTAAACTGCAGATTTAATACTATGCTAAATAATGTCTGTTCTGTGCATGCACATACAGGTTGAAATCTTTCAATTTATTGCTGAAATGAAAAACTTTTTTCTCTGTATAAACGAGTTATATGTAGCTGTTTATTTTGTTTCTAAAATAACTAAAAAGTTGTTTTCTTTTTATGCTGTTTTGCCATTGAAGGTGATTTCACGAACAAGCCGTCAAGTAAAGCAGCTAAGAAAAGGACTAAAGGAGACCATGGTTTGGCCCCTTCTGAAGGAGAGAGCAGACATCATACCCACATTTTTCCCAAGGAATTCAGAGGCTGCTCTCAGTTCTCATGTAATTATGATGTCCACAGTTAATGAAGTGAAGATAGGTCAATGTATCCTCTCCTCTGTTGTCTCTGCAGCTCCACTGTTGTGATTCCTCTTAAATGAACACACCGACTTATTGGGACTTTGTCTTATTCCCCGTATCCCCCAGAGTTAGATAAGTCCATACATACCCTTCTCATCTCATAAGTGCACTAAAATATTAGTTTTATTATGTGTTTTGCAGTTAATCATACAAAAGATCTTGTGGCCTGTGATGGAAGAGGAGGATGAGGAAGAAGTCTGTTTGGAGGACAAATGCAGAGTGGCAGGGTACCTGCGGTTCTTCATTGAAAATGGTAACGATAGTCTTATCTTTTCTTTTTCTGTTCTAACATCGTAGCCTGTGAATACATTTTTTAATGGCTTTCACCGTAACCTATTTTTATTTTCAAGTGTGTACTTTTAATGCGACAGAGGACCAAAAGGTTTACACTTATCACTTCTCATTTAATAGCTTCCTGTACACAGCTCAAAAGACTCCTCCAATTCTGGACAGGATGGGAACTCCTGCCCAGTGAACTAGCACTGGAAGTGGTCAGCAGTGACTTTCCCAAGTCTTCGACATGTTTTGAAACACTTCGTCTTCCTGCACACTACAATGACTACAAAGCTTTTGCTAGTGACATTCAGGCCTGCCTCAACTCCACTGACACAGGCTTTGGTCTTATTTAGGATGGACTCGATGTCACAAGTCACTTAAACAAAGTTTAATTTAGTTTAGTATTATGTTCATGGGAGGTGTGGGGATTTTATTACAGACCATTACGGTTCCATTTCTTGGTCTAGTTCAGTTACACTCAGGTTCACAATAAATGTTGGCCCAGCTAGACGTGCTCCAAACCAAAAAGTGCAGTGCAGTCTTTAGGGCTGCTCCTTCTTAGTCGATTAGTCGACTTAGTAGGTTGTTTTGGTCAACCTAGATCGCTTTAGTCCATTAGTCATGTCTGATGCTGTTTTCATGCTGAATGACTTATTTCCAAGAAACGTACGAGCACATCTCTGGTAAACACAAGAATTAAAGTGGTGCTTTTAGCATGACTCTTAGTGGAGAAACTCAGATTTACAGATCTGTCGATACAATTGAATGAGTGTTAGTCGACTAAGAATTTCTTCAATCGAGCACAGCCCTAGCAGTTTTTAAACTGTAATTCGGATATGCTGACTTTGAGACTCAGAAATTCCCCTAGAAGAAGGGTTTTATATTCTGCTTTTAAAACTGTAATCTTTGTTTTGCTTGATTTGCTAAACTCGATGATGGCTATGGAACTTCTTTGCAGAGTTTTTAAGGGCTTTCTGTTCGACCAAACTGTAAATGAGAAGACAATCTGAGACATGCAATGAAACAGGCAACCTGGCCCCCATATGTTCGGCACTAATCACCTCTCCTACTCGTACACTGTTTTAATTAAACTGCACACATATTTACTGAATGTAATGTGTTAACACTTATGTGGTCATTTTGTAAAGTTTATACTAACGTTTATATTATTAATTGTCTGTATCACTTTTTTTAGGCCCTCTACTGAATTGTTGTAGCCAGTAACTGGGAGGATGATCAATCTGCTTTTGGCTAAAATCAATATACAATGTATGTAGAATGATTGTTACAGAGAGTATGTGTTTGTCATCTCAAGCTACGCATACACAGGCACACACACACAAATAGTAATGCATGCAATTAAATGCATGCTTACCTTTAACAGTTATTCAAAATAAACAAATACTTTCAAATTTGTACATTTCTTTTTTTTTTTATTGTACTCCACCTAGCACTTTAGTGTACATTTAACTACTTTCTTAAACTAAGCCTTGTAATCTGACATGATGTTCTTTGGCTTTTTTTGTCTTGGGCCTACAGTCATCAGCCTTGTTCTAAAAATATAATATGGCAATATAAATAAAGCAAATAAGTAGATTAGCATTAAATATAGCCAACTGCACATTTGTGACTGAATTAAAATAATGAATATAGACAAAATGATGATACAGATTGCACCATATCGTCGCTTCCAATTTTTGATTTCACAAAGTTATTCCTTCAATTTAGGTTACATTTTACACTGTTACGTCTTTTGCTACGTGTCCCCCTCTCATTCCCCCTGCTCTGGTGTTTCCGAGCCCCTAAACCGGAGACATTTGGAAACACTTCTGACCCGTTTTGGTTTGGAATCTGGAGGGTTGTGTTTCAGCCTCAACGGCCGCAAACCTTTGGCAACACCGACACCAACGATTCTCCACCAGATTGGGTCTTATCGGTCACAACGTCTCGTTCTCTGAGACTAAGCTACTAACCTTACCATGGTAACTACCAGCAGCGGGCACAATCTCCACGCTGCCTCCTTTTTATGTCCAGCATACCAGAATGTAATGTACTGGAGATAAAAACACTTGGTGCACCTAGATCGCTTTTGGCTCAAAACTCAAACACTTAAAAACCGAAGCATAGCAATGTAGATGTAGCCTTAGTTTTCCCGATGAAACTGTTCTTGACCTAAGGTTCTTGGTTTAACATGCCTTTGAGTGTCTGAACAGTTTCAATGTAAACTGCCAATGCTTCACCGAAAGGAACATTACAGTTTGGTAGGGCTGCAAGTTCATGTTCACTCAATGGGCGCAGGAGCTGGATCTCAGGAACACTGACAAAAGATGCACAGGGAGTATGTGGTCCCTCCCAGTCGACACCATAATCCTCATCAACCTGAAATACAGAAGGAATACAGGTGTTCAGAATGTGTAGGCCATTACACTGTGGGTTAATAATTTTAATTGAGGCAGGGGATAAGATGGTATACATGATTACATGATCTAAAAATGGTTTTACCTGTGAGACATCTTGTCCCTCTTTGTGATTTAATAACCACAACTGCAAAGGTGAACGGTGGCTTGCAGTCCTCAGTCCATGATGATTCCATGCCTCCTTGAACAGCTGAAGATTATGCTGAATATGTGGCATGAAGCACCTGTGTAGTGCATACAGGTCAATCTCTTGATCAGGATTGAGTAACCCTTCAGCCTCCAACTGGATGAATATCGCGTAGTAGAGATCAAGAACATTTTCGTACACATCTCTCCAAAGGCGCTCAATTCTGTAAAGAAACAATAAAATAGCACCTACATTATATTGTATTTCTGGCAGTTCACATTATTCAACAGTTAGCAGAATGGAAAAGTTATGGCTCATGAGCCCTCCTCTTACGAGTTATGGCTGATTACCATTGCCACCTAAGTGGAGACGAAGTGTGACCACAGTTAAAAGAGAAGTCAGAGCTGGATTTCAGGTCATGATAGCATATTAAAATTATGTTAAACTGGTTAAGAACTATCACCTCATCCACCGCCTAAATTTAAATGTTATTTGAAATCGAGTATACGGTGGAGGCTTTTTCTCCAGATTTCATCCACCTTTAATGATGTGTTTAATTGTTATCTTCATACCTTTGGTTATGAACACTCCTTCCGGTAATATGAGAGTTCCTGTCCTCCCCACGGGTTTGTACCATGAAATGAGCAACCATAACATTCTCACCCCCCTTGTCAGATCTGTTTGGAAAAAATTTACATTTCTCTGAAGATGACTATCCAACATAATTGTACCTGTGTTACAAATTCTATGAAAACTTTATTTCATTCTAAAAAGACTCATTTTACATTCATGAATTCATTAATTATTATAAGACATTTGTAGGACAAAATGATGTACCTAACTTGGGATGGTACTCCATATTGACCAACAGCAGACATGAAACCATCAAGAACAGTTGAAGATCTGTTGTTGGTGGCACAATTTAGGTAAACAATCAGCCTGGAGAACCCATCAATGCCACCATGGACAACAATCCTCCACCTGTGTGAAATATAACGATTTATATTTGACTGGGACCTCATGGTCCAAATCACATTTGATAGAGGCACATCTTCTAGTGCTAAGGTTGGAGGGGTATGGTTTTGGCAGGTTGTGTGATATATAATGTGAAAAATAATATCCTATAATAGCCTCAACTTCTCCAGTCCTCTTCAACTAATACTAATTTAGTAGTCCAGACAGCACTGGCCTATTAAATTATGATGGATAGTACAAAAATAAGTAGGAAAAACGGACCTGATCAGCTTGTGATTGCCATCTATATGCCATAGACTATTTGGTGCAGGAACATTGTACTGACGACGCCTTGCAGTCTGTAGGGTTAACCTTCGCATAAAGATTGCTCCTGGATCAACTCGCTGCATTGATGCCCTTAATCGATGCCCTAATTGAAAAAGGAGATTCATGAACATTATGAAATAATCACTTAAGAAAACATAATTATTAGATGGCTGTTATTGCTGGACTAAAAATAAGAATACTGCAAGTATGTGGACTGATAAGTTTAAGTGTAAAGACTAGGAAGGATGTGGCTCTTTAAATTCTTAAACAAGCAGCAACAAGTACAAGTTGACAAATATGCACAAGTTCGTACTGGCTAAACCCATGTCATTTATAATAGGGGTTGGGTTTCTGTCTTAAATTTATACAAACAAAGTTAATTCTTACTTTGAATGTATATGCCTTGGATCGTACATGTCCCAGCATAATTTGGTAGCCAGCATTTGGATGTGTGCGCTGAATCCCCATCACCAATGCATCCAAATCATCATCTCCAATAGTAGAGTATCGGTCTGATTTTCTACATTAGAAAGAAAATTAAAATGTGTTAGCTAACTTGCAGGGGACAGGTACATGTATAATATATAACATAATGATGTAGGTTAGATGTAAAGTTTACAAAACATGCTTTCAGCCTCATTAACAAGGCACCGGACCCCCACTGCTCCTTATCCTACATCCTGGACTACAACCTTTAAACATCCTTAAATATTTGCACATACTGCACTGATCCATGCCATACAGCAGTGGTTCCCGACCTTTTTTCCTTGGCGCCCCCTGTTTTTGTCTAAGAAAAGCTGACGCCCCCCTAGCTAGCTCACTACAACGCTGCTGCGAATGTCGTGTCAATTCCGGTGTTTCGGTTTAACGAGAGGCCATGTTAACTGGCGACCATCAGCCAAATGCGTCTGCTGTTGTCGTAGTGACGACAGCTGTTGAAAACGGGAAGAGAATACGTAGCTGTCCGCGTGAATGCCTTTCAATTAAGTTGTCATTAAAATGTTAAAACAACGACGTTTACGTTACCTGTCTGACTTGTCTTTGGAGTGTTGTCTGAGGAAACTTGTCAGGTCGCGGTTTGAATGTGGCTTGCTGTTAAGGAAAACAGGAAGACAGCGTTGCTCTTCCCGTTAATGTCTATAATACGTTTTATTGAATAGACCTATTAGTCTTCAGATCTTGTTTAAGTAAACACATGTCACGCATGGATGTATTAAGAGAATGATGTCACGTAGAAAACTATGTAGCCCTTTTAAAAGTAGAAAATAAATTAATAAACAACTTGGATTCGAACTCATACCATTGTGGGGGAAAAAACCCAATTCAGCTGTGTAACGCACTGCGCCACCACATTGCATCATTAATTGATGGGCATGGCATGATATGAACTCAAACGTCACACAGAGTCTCTTAAAATTAGGAGGTAGCCAGATCAAGTTGTGACCATAACCACACTGCATGCAAATAACTGACAAGCTGCTCTTGCTCAGAAATTGTCTTTGTTTTGTTTGATTCTCACAAAAAATGTACATCTTGTATGTTTGTCCATGGTAAACACATTGAAATAATGCTACATCTGTCTATACTTGTATACCAAAAAAGCAGAAAAGTGCAATGTGATATACATATGTTTTTTTGGCACTTCTGGTTGGACGCTAACTGCATTTCGCTGTCTTTGTACTGTACTCTGCACAATGACAATAAAGTTGAATCTAATCATTCATGCTCCGTTTTGCACACCCTTATTTCATTATATCTGCCATGCCCCATGCACAGTTGCACAAATGCACATCCTCACCTGCACTGCTTTCATATCGGTTTACGCTCTTTTGCACTATTCATCTGCCCTGGCATGTTCAACTGTTCTCCCCACCTTTGTTGTCATACCATTTTTTTTTACATCTACTGTTCTACATCGCTAGCTAGACCACATTTTGCACTAACTATATAATGACTTTTTACTACATTTCAGCATTTATATAGTTTGCACTTACTGTATTTTGACTCTTTACTAAATCTCAGCAGTGATATGACTGTCTATTCATATTGTGTTATTACCTTATCACTTTCGCATATCCTTCGACTTACTTACACCTCACTTTGCGCCAGCTTTGTAATGCCAAACTGTACTGTTACCACATCAACATTTTATACCCATTTTATTATCTGGTTTTAAATGGCTGTTAATTGTGTTGGAAACCAGTAAAATAAAATGATCTTATGTACATGGACAGTGTGGTCAAAACTTAATCTAGCTGCCTACTGTTTTAAATATACGATATATGAGATATTTTGATGCTATACTTACCATAACTCATTGTAGAACCTGTGGTCTACTGTGTTGGTCTTCTAGTCTCTTGCTTTTTTCCCCACAATGGCACGAGTTCGAATCCCGTGAAATCATGTTTGTTTATTTATTGATTGATTTATTATTTGATTTATCAGAGATGGACACTTGAGTTTCAAGTTTATTTCAATGTGTTTACCATGGACAAACATACAAGACGTGCATTTTTTGTGAGAATCAAACAAAACAAAGACAATTTCTGAGCAAGAGCAGCTTGTCAGTTATTTGCATGCAGTGTGGTTATGGTCACAACTTGATCTGGCTACCTCCTAATTTTAAGAGACTCTGTGTGACGTTTGAGTTCATATCATGCCATGCCCATCAATTAATGATGCAATGTGGTGGCGCAGTGCGTCACACAGCTGAATTGGTTTTTTCCCCCCACAATGGTATGAGTTCGAATCCAAGTTGTTTATTAATTTATTTTCTACTTTTAAAAGGGCTACATAGTTTTCTACGTGACATCATTCTCTTAATACATCCATGCGTGACATGTGTTTACTTAAACAAGATCTGAAGACTAATAGGTCTATTCAATAAAACGTATTATAGACATTAACAGGAAGAGCAACGCTGTCTTCCTGTTTTCCTTAACAGCAAGCCACATTCAAACCGCGACCTGACAAGTTTCCTCAGACAACACTCCAAAGACAAGTCAGACAGGTAACGTAAACTTCGTTGTTTTAACATTTTAATGACAACTTAATTGAAAGGCATTCACGCGGACAGCTACGTATTCTCTTCCCGTTTTCAACAGCTGTCGTCACTACGACAACAGCAGACGCATTTGGCTGATGGTCGCCAGTTAACATGGCCTCTCGTTAAACCGAAACACCGGTAGTGATTAAAAAAGCAGCTGGGTAATTTGTCCACTGCTAGCGATAGCACGGCAGCACCACAGAACAGCCCGACTCATAGCTAAATACTGTATATGGCTACTACCACAGCCCGTAAAGGGGGGGTAAAAAGCGCCAGTATTACAAATGTTTTTGCCCACCATAGCCTACTCTTTAGCTCAATAAGTAAGTTAACTCACCTAAGGCCTTCTTCGGCCAATCTCCTCTGAATCGTGCTGGATGACACACCAAACAGATCCGCGATTTCTCGGGTTGATAGACCGGACAACACAAAGTTAGCCAGCTTATCGCCAGGAATATCCAGAGGCGGGCGTCCAGCACCTGTGCTTGTAGTACCAGCGCTAATGTTAACTTCTTGAACTTGGACATCTTCCACATGCACGCGGTGCTCAATCAGTCTTAAACAATTTAAAACTTCGTCGTCTATGTATATATCTTGAAGAGCACTTATCCGCCCTAGTATTTCCACAAAATCATCAATATGTGTCAAAATAGTATCTGCAGATAACCAGTGTTGATCGATTTGATCTGCTAATGCTAGCATGCTATCTCGGAGCCCACCGATGTCTTCCATTATGTCAACACTCTCACGTCACTTCGCCAGCCTCTTTTTGCCCACGGCTCTGTTGTCTGTTCTGAATGTGAGAGATAGCCACGCCCCCTGATTTGCATATAAGAAGTGGAAATAGAGATATATAAATAGAGAGGGAAATAAATAAAAGTGGCATTAGGAAAATAAAAGTCTCTTGAAATAAATAAATAAATAATAAAAGTCTCTTGAAATAAATAAATAAATAAAAGTCTCTTGAAATAAATAAATAAATAAATAAATAAATAAAAGTCTCTTGAAATAAATAAATAAATAAGGCATTAGGAAAATAAAAGTCTCTTGAAATAAATAAATATGGACTTATGAAATAAAAGTACCATGAAATAATTATTTATTTAATTATTTATGTATTTATTGCCTAATTTATTTCATTATGTATTTCTTTATTTATATATTTATTCATTTATTTAATTGTGAATAAAACGGCATTCCATAGACTTTGGGCTTTTTCACTTTTTAAACCTATTACATGCCCAAAAAACATATACAACACAGTTAAGGAAAGGGAAAAAGCCAAAAAGCATAATATCACCTCTTTAAGGTCCTTGTTTCACAAAATTAATATAAAATTTACAGATTGGATGCTCTATATGTAATAAGTATTTATAAAATTAAATGTCCAAATTTAGCATACAAAGCTTGTCCTTTTGATGAGTCAAATGTATACTATGCAAAAATGTGTTTATGGTTAAATCGCTTACAAGAACACAACGTTGTTTACAAGAGCACCGATTCAACATATATCTAGCCTCTTAATTTTGCTCTCAAAGTTCAGATTGATGAAAAATGTAGTATATTGTATGTTTAGTTAGGAGAGCTCCAAATGCGACAAATATTTAATTTAATTATGTTATTAAAGTACAGACACACTTCACAGAAACGTTTTATTAAATTTAGGTAAAGTTACTCTGTAAAAACTTCTTTTGTCTTTCTTAAGATCCACCAGATTACTGCAGTAAAGGTACTAATACCACACTGTAAAATACTCTGTTACAAGAGTCCTGCAGTGAAAATGTTACTTCAGTAAAAGTGTGTAAGTATCATCAGGAAAATGTAGTTAAAGTATTAAAACATTGTAGAAAGTGTAAAGGATCCAACCAGTTGTGTGTTTAATGGTCTAATCATTTCAGCTGGACTTGTAGCCGTTATATTGTTGGCTAGTTTACTTTAGAATAAAACATCAGATTTGATAAACTACATGTGTTTTATCTTTATGTGTAAAGTAACTAGTAACTAAAGCTGTCAGATGAATGTAGTGGATTAAAAAGTACAATATTTACTCAAGTACAATTACCTCAACATTTGGACTTAAGTACAGTACTGGAGTAAATGTACTTAGTTACATTCCACCGCTGAAATCCACACTGATGTGTTACACTTAGGACAGAACGGACCCAAACGCAGAACTCAGCAAAAATAAGTTTATTAGGGAAATGAGGGTAGGGGGTAGTGGGAAGGTGGATGCCAGGGACGAGAGCTTGGGCACGGAGACTGGAGCGGGGAACAGAGAGGGAGCTCCGAGAGCACGGGGCTGAGAGATCCGAGGGGGAGGTACTGGAGCCAGAGTCGGCGCCAGAGCAGATCTACTGGAGGGGCATTGGGTCATCAGCGGGGGGGCACTGCTGTTTGAAATTTTTTTTAACGCAGTGGCGACATAGTCCAACACAGCAGAAATGTTGATAAAAAACAAAATACGTTTTTCTTCATTAAAATTAATTATTAGCGAATTTCGTTTTCTTTGTTGTTAATTTCCATATTCATGATCATTCCATATTCCATAACAGATCTAACTTTACTTAATCACTTCACTCCACTTAATTGGGAACGCACAGGAGAGAGACAAAGAGAGTGGCAGATTCCAGCAGGCTTGCCATTGTGTATCTCCTTTTTAATATAAGAAACTTTTAAAAGGATATCATGAAAGCAACTACGACGAGGCTATAGGAGTTTACGGTTATCCGGTCCCCACTGCTGACCATTTGTAAACTCAGATTGATGAGAGGGCTCTTTAACATAGGCTAATATCAATGTGATTTGGAACATAGACAAGAATTTAAAGACTAGTCTCCTACTTTGCCTTTGTAGAATGGAATCGGTGAGTCTTCAATAATTTGTTTTCCAAGCATTTAGCTACATGAAGCCGAAGCGCCAGGTCAGCTCTCAGAAACCGTGGCTGTGCTGGTGGTGGTGGCCGTATGTCAGAGTCTGCTGCTGGAAGAGGCTGAAGGGGAGGAGGTCTAAGCCATTTTCGTAAATCCATTTTTTGACAATAATTAGGCTAACTGCCTATGTAGACGGACAAACGGTTATTTCTATACTTTTCGATTCCAACCAACAGAAATGGAAATGGATTCTGCGCACTGCAGCTCAACCAGTGTCGGCGCTATGGTGAGGCATTCGAGGGCCGCTGAGTAAACTTAACCCTCATGCCCTCCTTAAAAAAACGTACTCTCGACACCTTCGAGGCAAAAATGTCCACGCACACAAAAACTGTTATTAAATCATCATATATCAATATTTGTTTCTGCTTTTTTTTCATAAATCACTTAAACAACTTGTAACCTAATCAAAACTACCAAACATTCAATCATTTTCAGGATTTTAACCCTTTAAATGCCAGTTTATTTATTTGAAGTATTTCATTTTTTATTACAAAAAACACAAAAAATGATTTTTTTTTCCATATAATGAATAATATCTAGATGGGGCTTTGGTGGTGATTAGAGGCTTGGATATGTCAAAGATAAGCAACAAAATTAATTTGATTGCATTAGTATTTTTTACATAGTTCCAGATACTCCCTTTGGACACCTTCGAGGCAAAAATGTACATGTCCAAAAAACTGATATTAAATCATCATATATCAATATTTTTTTCTGCTTTTTTTCATAAATCACTTAAACAACTTGTAAATTGCTCAAAACTACCATAAATTTAATAATTTTCTGGATTTTAACCCTTTAAATGCCAGTTTTAAATCTTTGAAGTAACAATTATTTATGAAAAACCCAACAAAACATAAATTATTTTCCATAAAATAAATCATAGGGGAATGGGGCTTTGGTGGTGATTAGAGGCTTGGATATGTCAAAGATAAGCAACAAAACTGATTTGATTGCATTAGTATTTTTTATGTAGTTCCAGATACTCCCTCTGGACACCTTCGAGGCAAAAATGGCCCCATTGACTTCCATTATAACCACATGTTTTGATCTCACTGCCTTTACAGTATAAAACCATGCATTCTGTAATGTCAGCATTTCATTTGGAAGAAAACTAGTCATATTTGACATTTTTACAGTATTTCACCAGATTCAACCATTTTGCCCTTGTAGGCCGATGCATGAAATTATAGTTATATTATGGAGCTGTGTGTGTGTGTGTGTGTTTGTGTTCGTGTGTGTGTGTGTGTGTGTGTAGGTGTGTTTGTGTGTGTGTGTGTGTGTATATATGTGTATGTGTGTGTGTGTGAGAGTTTGCGTAAACCTGTAAGCAAGCAATGATCATTTTAGGGCTGAAAAAAGGCATCTTTTGAAGGATGCATTTCATGTGTCTTTGAAGACGTGCTTGAATAAAAACATTGTCTCCTGCATTTGCTGTAAACTGGCGCTTATCATTTCAAATGGTTTGTGGGACATGGTGGCCCTGAAGACTGGTCTCCCACTATGGACATCCCACAGGCTCCGGGTGGATTCCCCTTTGGACCGGTACACACCAGCCAAGTGTGAAGTCCCATGTATGTTAAAATCTCTTGAGCATCCACATCACTCCATCCTGAGATTGAACACCTCCCCGTAGGTTTGTCATTTCCTGAATCAGCTGATCATGTCAAGAGTGAAGAAAAGGTGGAAAGAGGATGCCACATCATGGATTCTTGATATGGCATATCTCGTGGGCTCTGGCATCATGCCGGTCGGTGCTTGAATGTTGCGCAGCGTCTCAGTATTAGATGGTAAACGACTTGCCAATTCTTCACTGTCCATTCACTGTTAGGGTGGACAGGATCTTCAGTGTCCTCTCCACTTTCAGAGGGCCTCTCCTCAGAGGTTAGAGGCGCGCTGCCCAGTGTTGAGGACTGGACTCCAGTGACCATTTTTGTCAGACTCCAGTGTCATCTTCAGATGAGTCCTGCAGTTGGCTGGAAGATAAAGGCTCCTTCTCTTTGCTCCAGGTCTTTCTCTTTCTTAGAGCCAGGTGCATAAACACACTAATAGTTGTTTTTGTTTACAACAAATGCAGGAGACAATGTTTTTATTAGCAACGCCTTTCAAAGACACATGAAATGCATCCTTCAAAAAAAAGCCCTTTTTTCACCCAGATTTACACAAATCTCTCTCACACACAGACACGCATGCATACACACACACACACACACACACACACACACACACACACACACACACACACACACAACACACAACACACACACAGCTCCATAATATAACCGCCAAAGTAAGGTGCGCTTTTTTCACCACTAAAATTATCTTTGTTTGTTTACAGATTTACACAAACTCTCTCACACACAGACATGCATACATACATGCATGCACACACACACACACACACACACACACACACACGCATACACATACACGCACACACACACACACACACACACACACACACGCATACATACACGCACACGCACACACACACACACACACACCCACCCAACCCACACACACACACCCACCCACCCACACACCCACAGACACACACAAATATACATATATACACACACACACACACACACACACACACACACATATACACACACACACACACGCACGCACGCACGCGCGTGCACACACACACACACACACACACACACACACACAGCTCCATAATATAACTATAATTTCATGCATCGGCCTACAAGGGCAAAATGGTTGAATCTGGTGAAATACTGTAAAAATGTCAAATATGACTAGTTTTCTTCCAAATGAAATGCTGACATTACAGAATGCATGGTTTTATACTGTAAAGGCAGTGAGATCAAAACATGTGGTTATAATGGAAGTCAATGGGGCCATTTTTGCCTCGAAGGTGTCCAGAGGGAGTATCTGGAATTACATAAAAAACAATACTCAATGCAATCAAATTTGTTTTGTTTGTTGTTGACATATCGATCTATCCATCCAACACCCAAAGCCCCATCTACATATTATTCATTATATGGGAAAAAAATCTTTTTTGTGGGTTTTTTTTTATAAAAATGACATACTTCAAATACATAAACTGGCATTTAAAGGGTTAAAATCCTGAAAATGATTGAATGTTTGGTGGTTTTGATTAGGTAAGAAGTTGTTTAAGTGATTCATGAAAAAAAAGCAGAAAAAAATATTGATATATGATGATTTAATAACAGTTTTTGTGTGCGTGGACATTTTTGCCTCGAAGGTGTCCAGAGGGTACAAAATGAATCATTTAAGTATAAAAGACATGTAAGAGTAAAAAACACTGGATTTAAAAAATTTGACTGAAAAGAAGGATTCCTACAAAATTTCATGCCATAGAGATAGTAACACAGCAAAAAAACTTGAGAAAAATGTACAAAAATGACCGAAGAGGGCATGTAGGTTAAGCATTGACCAAGCTTCTATTAGTGTGTGTAAAAAATTTTTTTTAAAAAAAAAAAATATAATTTTTAAGCACCTGTATCATCATGGCTGCCTCTTGGCTTTGTCTCTGCCTGTTGGTTGCCACATGCAGGCCAGCTGACAGTCTTGCCTGGGCCCAGGACGAGATAATCTTAAAAGCCCCCCCCCCCCACGCCCAGAGCTCTCCTTTTCCCTTGCTCTTCCTCTCTTCTGCTCTTCCTCTCCTGTTCCTCTCCTCTGCTTTTCCTCTCCTCTGATCTTCCTCCTCCCCTCTCCTCTTCTCACATCTCTCACTGTGTGTGATCAGTCTCTGATCCATCCTGCTCAGACTGGGCAGCGGGCCCCTCCTGCATCTCTCTCTCTCTCTCTCTCTCTCTCTCTCTCTCTCTCTCTCTCTCCGGTAGCCTGACTCTGTCCCTCCGTTGCGGGGCAGCGGGCCCCTCCCGCATCACTCTCTCTGTCCCCTGACTGCAGCTGGATCTCTCTCCTCTCTGTCTCATCCTCTCGGAGCTACCAAACTCAACTGTTAAACTACTACTACTGTCAAAGAGAACGTGTTGTCTCAGGCTTTTATACAAGCTGATGGACGTTAACATTAGAGCTGGCCTGTTAGCTTACGTTACAAGGCTCGTTGGCTGCGCTGTTTCTTACCTTGCTCTACGTTGACTTTAGGCTATTAGTTCTAGCTTCACCGTCACCACCTTTTTTTAAATAATTGTTTAGAAAATCTCTAAGGCCTCTATTTTCTTCTTCTCTTTTCTTTCCTTTCCTTTTCTGAGCACCGGACTTGTGCTGACCGGACATTTTGAGCGTACTGAACTTCAAATCTAGCCTACTGACAACTTCAAATTTTGATCAGTGGCCAAACCATTTTCGTGTGGGGGGGATGGGGGAGGGGGGGGGGTTGACCACTATTACAAGGACAATTAGGAAGAAAACAACTAAAAAGCTTTTATGTAACTGAAATATTACATATTTTTTTCCACAAAAAGGTCTATTTTAATTATTATTTTTTAAATTATTCCATCATTTAATGAGGGCCCAGTTCTGGGCCCCCCCTACCGTGGGCCCGGGACAACAGACCCGTTTGTCCCCCCCTATCGGCGGGCGTGGCCACATGGGACCATTTCTGTGACTTTTAGGTAGGTAGGTAATTGTGTTAAGTCAGTTTATGCTTTTAAAGTGTTTTTAAATACTGAGATGTATATTTTGCAGCAGTTTGTTGCTGGCCTGACTGATGTCCGCTTGGGCCTGGAGGCGAGTGATGAATTCCCTCTTAGCCTACTCAGTACATTTTAGTGAAGGTATGTAACTTAAAGTAGCAAGTCTGGTATGATCACTACCTGAGTATATGTTATCACCTGTTGACCACTGCTTTTAAACTTGTCATTAATGTAATCTTCTGTCTGAATTGTAGGTGGTCAGCTGCTGTTTTGCCTTAGTTTAGTTGTTTTGGGATTTTAAGCATTTTAGTACAGCTATGTTAGTTCCCCCAGGACACCCCTGTTTGGTTTGCTTGTGTTTTAGGTTTGCTTGTGTTTTAGGTTATCAAGTGGTTTATTGTTTTCTTTATTTTGTTACTTTGCTTTGCAGTGGAGCTAGTAGCCAGCTTGTGGTGGAGACTAGGCACGTTAGTGTGGTTCCCTTCACAGATTGTAGTGATAACGGCACGGTGACACGATTTGTGGTTGCAGTGAGCACATGCGGTGGGGAAGTTGGTGTACCCCCGGCACACACCCTTAGTAGACTGTCTCTCCACAGCTGGCCTCTGCCCACTTTCTCCCCCCTTTACTTTGATAATTTAAGCCATAACTTGGAGTGTATCTGTTTTAAAAAGAAATAACCTGATTTCTATCTATCTATCTATCTATCTATCTATCTATCTATCTATCTATCTATCTATCTATCTATCTATCTTTTACAGGCACTTCCAGTCATAAATTATCCATTAATAAATTAATATTTCTTTTGTAACCATATCTGTCTTACTTCAGTTAGTGAACCTGTTTAGCCTTTTGTGTAACTGGGGTGCTTGTTGAAGTAGAAATAAACATATCTTGGGGTGGAAGTCCCCAGGTGGCGTTGTCAGCACAGATGTTCACAAGTCATTTTTTGGAAGTCCAAGTTGAGTCTCAAGTCTTTGAGCTTGAGTTCAAGTCAAGTCTCAAGTCTTTTGCCACGAGTCCAAGGGCGTTTCTCAATACCAAGAATGCAAACTACGGACTTGTGTTCTTGAGGAGAACGTTCTTGCTGGTTGTTCTTGGAAGAATTAACTCGCAAGTTCACAAGCACAGAAAACACTGTTAACAGTTTGAGACGATGTGTTCTTCCTGTTATTGCTCAACACTCCCAGCACAGAGGCTACCTGCAGGGCTCCAAAATACCAGCTAGAAATAAAAACCACAACAATATAACTACTTTGTATTAAAACAATCTCCGGACAAGAAAACCTCATAATGCTACAACTATTGCAATAACATTGAAAAATAAAACTAATTGAGCTTTAATTTTATTGTTTATGGTTTAGCTCAAACACCCCTTACTTGTTCAAAAGAGTGGAACGCGATCCTATTAGAACGTGATACCCTCACGTTATTTTGAAGATTGGGGTCACGTTTTTTATACTAATGTATTTCAATGAGAAGCATCTTATGTAATCACAGCACGAAACTTTCTGCCAGTCGGGCTGCAGCAGAGAAGCTGGATACAGCTTTGATATTATTGGTATTTTTAGCCCAATAACCGCTGTTTTAATCAACATTTATTCACCAGATCTTATCACGGTTTATATGTATTTCTTTTAATGTTATTATTTCGGTCTATTTCGGCCAGGGAAGCTGGATTGCTTTGATGTTTATTGATATTTTTAAAACTATAACGCTACATCTTTCAACATGTATTTAGCTGTTATCATGGCATGCATTTCTTTATTTTAATAATATTATTTCGGTCTTATTACCGGGTAAATATTACAGTAAATAAGACAGAACAATAGGCTACGATATGAGCGAGCTGGGCGCATTCAAAGCCGATGTCCCACGATGCAATGCGGGCATTCATTCACAGAATCAGACAGCGATCAGCGGGTCTATAACGCCTGCATCACTTCAATGTAGCTACGTTAGGGATCATGTAGAGCGTTGTTATAGCGACTACAACAACGACGGGGTGATCAGGACCCCGACGCCAATCTTCTTTCAGCGGATCGATTGATAGCTCTCCTCCAGAGGGAACAGTACTGCGTCCATGGCAACGCTCTGCTATGCATGGCAACGGTGTGTTATACTTAGCAACGGTCTGTTATCAAGAAAATAAAAGACCGTATTCTACATTAGAATTCAAGCAAGCCATGTAATAAATATAATATATATAATCAGTGGTTTTGTCACCAGCAACAACATGTTGCTCAGTTATGTTCCAGTAAGTTATGCACCGTTTAAAAAAATCAGCTGAAGACTCCGGAAGTGACGTCGTAATTACCGCTCGGCGGGTAGAAAAGATACAAATACAGGGGGGTTGCGCAAGATGGCGACCGTGGTGGTTGACATGTGCTAAGCTCTGCAACACTAGCTGAGTACTTATGCTTTACGATAAGGCTAATTATTTTGCAACTTGCTGAACTATCAGATTTTGAAACGACGAACCGACAAGTAAGGGTTAGCTACCAACATAAGAACTTTGACGGCCAGAAACAACCCTTTATTGACGACACGTGCAAAACCGATATAGCATTCCAAGCTAACAACACGAGACTCGTGAACCACAATGGCAAAGAGAGACGCAAAAAAAGGCATAAAAGGAGGTAGGGCTGGGCGATATATCGATATAAACAAATATATCGATATATTTTTAAATGAGATATGGAATTAGACCATATCGCATATATCGATATAGTTCAAATGTGATCCTTGCTCCCATAGATATGTCGCCGTGAGGTTCTAAACATACGTCAAAACCCGCCGCCATCTTGGAACAGGGGTCCGAAGCATTCAGATCAACGCTAAAGATGCCGGACTTTTGTACTGCGCTTAATTATGTTCGATAGAGGAAATGAAAAGAACAAACAGCATGGATAACATTTAACAGGTGACAATGTGTTTTATGATTATATATGCCGCCTTCGACCAGCACCATCTCAGCCCGGCAGCGGAGGCGGAGAGCCCGTGGCGGCCGCAGCGTTCTCCTCTCCCCGGGCAAAAACACAGCTTCGCTTCGCTGCTGCGCCGGTCCCCCGCTGATCCAGATCGGACCAGCCAAATACAGAGTTGTGACCGGTAGGATCTTACACGTAGTCCAGGAGCCGAACTGTATGTCGATATCGGCGGAAAGTTCCACTAAGTTTGCCGCGGCAGGCGGACTCAAAGAAGCTACAGCCGGGGCAGCGACCGTCTGCGGCTGCAGGATCTGGAGCTCAGTGCCCGTTAAAATTACATGTAACGCTTAAATACATCCAGAAATAAATAGTGGAGGAATGAGCCTGGACATTTCAGTCTGTTTAAACTTCACCTTGAAGCAGAAACTCTTAGTTCAGAAGGGTGAAGTTTCCGTTTGGACTCAGATCTGTGAACCGATCATAATAAATTTCTTTGTTTTGTAGTCGATAGTTCATCTTTTAGTTTACTTAAGTGGAAGCAGTATCAAGTGGAAGAATGGGACTATAACCTAGGTTTACAGACATGAGGCATTACATTTTGAACAAAGTAGATTATATTAATATCAAAAGCTTAATTGACCTTTGGAACGAATCACAAATAGCCTATGGAGCTTTGATTTCAAAAAAGTTACTCCTGTTATACAGTATTTAGGTTTACATTTTATTGTTATTTGAACAGCTGAGCATTTAATCATGAACCAGGTGAAGAAACCGGTTTATTATTTATTTGATTTTGCAACTGTTTCTATGAAACTACTTGTGACATGTCATATTTGATTTGGGCTTTGACTGAACATTTGCTCTCACTTCGCGGAAAAAATATCGGGATATATATCGTATATCGATATTCAGCCAAAATATATCGGGATATGACTTTTGGTCCATATCGCCCAGCCCTAAAAGGAGGACTGATAATGGATGTGGACCCGGATGACAACTTTTTAGGTTTGTGTTCGCCTCTTCCAGACACTCCAATTAATAGTCCAAACCCAAAGAAAGTATGTGCTAGCAAGAACGAGGTCTCTAACGCCGACATTCTTAAAGCCATTTTTGAGCTGAAGGAGCGCTTTTCCGCCTTTGAACAACGGATAAATAACAACTCCGCAGACATCACCTTGGTTAAAGAAGAAGTGAAAGGCCTGGGTTTTCAAGCAAAGGAGACGGAAGACAAGGTGAAAAAGCTAGATAAGAGCATTGAAGAACTAAAAGAGAAAACTGAAGAAGGCGAGCGTTACAGCAGAAGATGGAATCTGCGACTCCTCAACCTTCCTGAAAAGGTGAACGAAAATGTAAGAGAAGAAGTTATGAAGATACTGAGTCAGATCACACCTGATGATAAAAGCAAGCTTGGTTTCTTGATCGACACAGTACACAGAGTTGGGCGCCCCAGAGATGATAAGACACCGCGTCCAATTATTATCCAGTTCAACATGCGTACCTTTAGGTACAAGATTTGGAAGGACTCGCGCAATGCTGAAATTATGAAGAATCTGAATCTCCGTGTCGCCGAGGATCTGACCCGCTCCGAGAGAGAATGCAGAAATAAACTGTGGCCCCTGGTCGAGCAAGCTCGTAAGGACGGAAAGAAGACCAGATGGCAAGGACCAGTCGCCTTCATCGATGGGGTGAAATTTGTTGCATAAAATCTTCACCAAGTGTAACCGTCTAGATATGATAACCAGGCAAGTAAATGTTTGACAAGTGGACAATTAAATAATATAACGTTAATAAGGCCTTAAGACAGGTCAATATTTTGTTTTTTGGTACTCCCAGTGTTCAGGGTATTTCTAATAACTACCAAAGGTTAAGGGTTCCTACTAGCTCTTATCTTCTGTTCACCTTGTTTGTAGGCATCAAACCGTTTTTTTAGTTTTTTACCCTTTTACTTTATTTATTTATACATACGGTACTGGTTGTATGGCAAACAATACTTTCATTAACCTTAAAGTTATTTCTTTAAATGTCAAAGGCATACGAAACGTTTCTAAAAGGAAGGCTATTTTTCTATTCTGTAGACGCTCTAATGCAGATTTAATTTTTCTACAAGAGACTCACTCATGTGATGATGATAGGAAATTCTGGAGAAGTCAATGGGGGGATCAGATTTACTTAAGTCATGCTTCTAATCACTCAGCAGGAGTAGCTATTTTGTTCAACAAATTTAAAGGTGATGTGTTAGAATCCCACCTTTCTAAAGAGGGTAGATGGATTATCTTAGAGTAAATAATGTGATTCTGGTGTTAAATAATGTATATGGACATAATAACAATGCTTTGGCAAAAAACATGTTTTCTCAACTAGCAGGAGAGTTAAAAAACTTGAAAGAGAAATACAAAGATGCTCATTTAATTATCGGTGGTGATTTAAATGATACAGCAGATGATCAAATGGATAGATTACCAGCAAGGATTTCCCCTAACTCAAAATTTAAAACTATATCTTATTTATGTGAACAACTTAATGTTATTGATGTCTGGCGTTATTTGCATCCTCATCAAAAAGAATATACATGGAGCAATGTTAGTGGTTCTTTACAATCTCGAATTGATCTATGGTTACTATCCTCCTTTACTTTACAATTTGTTTCGGAAACATTACATAGCTACGCCCCTTTTTCAGATCACAAAGTGATAGTCGTCACTTTTGCTAATCCACAAGAACAAACCAGGAAATCTCGTGGTTTCTGGAAGTTTAACTGTAATCTATTGAATGATGAAGCCTTCTGTAAGTCAGTGGAAGCTATTGCATCTGATATCTTTTCGTGCATTGACCTTAATAATGTTCAAAAATGGGAGTTTTTTAAATTTAAAATCAGAGAAATGACCATTAAATATAGTAAGGAATTGAAAAAACGTAACACTATTAGAGAACTTGAAACTATGACAGAACTGAACTCCTTATTAAATAAAGGAAATCTTACTGAAGAGGAAGACTTAAAACTGTCAAGTCTGAAGGAAGAGGTTGACCAATTGTACATAAATATGACCAAAGGAGCCTTTATACGCTCTAGAGCAAAGTGGTTGGAGGAAGGTGAGAGAAATACAAGCTACTTCTTTGCACTGGAAAAAAGAAATTTTAAGAGAAATATTATTACTTCTTTAAAAATAGATAATTCTATAAATTCCAATCCGTCTGATATAGCAAATTATACCTCTTTTCTATTCTGTTCTATACTGCTCCCATTATAACCAAACAGAGGATGAGAAATTTATAAATAAAATTAGAAAATTTATCCCTCAAATTTCTAATGATTTTAAATCAGATTGTGATAAACCTATTTCAAAACTTGAAATTCTTGAAGCTGTAAATAAAATGAAAAAAGGTAAATCTCCAGGAATGGATGGTCTTCCTGTTGAATTTTATAGATGTTTTTGGAATATAATTGAAACTCCATTTTTTAACATGTTAAATGATTGTATTGATAGTGAGGATATGACTACTACTATGAAGCAAGGTGTAATAACACTGCTCCCCAAACCAGATAAAGACCATCTTCTGTTAGAGAATTGGAGACCTATAACGTTGCTAAATGTAGATTATAAAATACTTTCACTAATTTTTGCCAGACGTTTAAAAAAAGGTTTTAGTCAAATCATAAATGAAACTCAAACTGGCTTTATGGCTAATCGACATATAAGTTGTAACATTAGGCTGATTCTTGACTTAATAGATTATTCTGAATATGTGGAATCTGATGCTGTAATATTATCGTTGGATTTTTATAAGGCATTTGACACAGTAGAGCACCAATTCTTATTTAGGTCACTTCAATCCTTTGGTTTCGGGGAAAAATGTATCTCCGGTGTTAAAATGCTTTATAAAAACATCAGTAGCTGTGTCATGCTATATCCGAATACCACCCAAAGTTTCTCAGTTTATAGATCAGTCCGCCAAGGTTGCCCTTGTTCTCCATTTCTGTTTCTCATTGTTGAAATGCTTTCAATACATATTTTACACTGTAATGATTTACAAGGATTAAGGATTTTTGAAAGAGAGATCAAAATTTCTCAATTAGCAGATGACACAGTTCTTTTTTTAAAGGATAAACAACAAATTGGAAACTCACTTAAAGAAATACAGTCCTTTTCTCTGGCATCGGGTTTAAGACTTAATGTTTCGAAATGTAAAATTTTATGTCTGTACAACACTGATGACACTCTTATGTATGATATACCAGTGAAATCCAGTATTAAATATCTTGGAATTCAGATCTCTAAAGATCTAAAGGAACGACGAGAAGAATTTCAAGCCCAAAATACAAAAAACTAAAAATATATTTAATATGTGGCTTCAGAGAGATCTGTCCATGTTAGGTAGAGTTCTTCTGAGTAAAGCGGACGGTATCTCTAGATTTATTTACCCTATCCAATCTTTGTTTATCCATCAATCCCTTTGTAAAGAAATAAATAACATTTTAATAAATTTTATTTGGAAAAACAAATGCCATCTTTTAAAAAAGGAGATTTTAGCAGCCCCGAGAAATGTAGGTGGCATGGAAGTAATAGACTTTATGGATATGATCAATACCTTTAGAATTAAATGGATAAAAGAATGTTTAAAAGCTTCAAATTCCCTTTGGTTCTTTATTCCACAGACCATTTTTGGAAAAATGGGTGGCCTCCAATTTATACTACAATGCAGTTATAATGAAATTAAGTTATCACAAAAGTTATCTAAATTTCATCAACAGGTTAACGCTGCAAAATTATGTTTTATACACAACTTTTCTCCACACAGAACTATTTTATGGAACAATGAGTTCATAACCAGAAAGAATAAATCGTTATATTTACAACATTGGGTTGATAAGAATATAATTTTTCTTGCAGACTTACAAAATAATGAAACTCAACTTCTTAGTTATGAGGAATTTCTTAGATCTAAAATTTTTCCTATCACCCACAAAGAATACCAAATGGTAATAAATGCTATACCTAGTGGAATTCTTCAACTAATGAAATGTCACTCTGAGAGACCAAATCTGCAAGAATTAGATCCGAACCTCTTTGTTAATGGAATAAATATTAAAAGTCATAAATGTACAAATAAACATATAAGGAATTACTTTTATAGCAAAAGGAAAATCTCTCCACAGGAAAATTTGTTTGGAACTCTTTATATTCTAACATTCACTGGAAATCAACATGGCTTCTACCATACAAATTTGTTATCCCAAACAAAATGAAAGAATTACATTTTAAAATATTGCATAATATTTATCCCACGAACAAATTTGTTTCAAGATTTGTGGCTGTGGATAATAAATGTGAATTTTGTAAAATTGAAGAAGAAACTATTATACATCTATTCTGGGAGTGTCAATATACTATGGTGTTCTGGAAAAAAGTTGAAAATTATTTAAATATTCAACAGAACCATGAAATTAAATTGGAAGCAAAAGATGTTATTTTTAATTACGACAACAAAAACAAAACATTACACAAAATTGTCAACATTTTGATTCTAAAGGGTAAGTTTCATATCCATAAAGCAAAATTTTCTAAATCTCGACCAGCCTTTGCTCATTTCAGAATTGAATTCCGGAAATTTATTTATATAGCTGATCTACTACAAGAATTTTTTAAGGAAGTGTGATCGATAGCCTAGATTCCTTCTTCATATTGCCATTATACTGTTTTTTTTTTATGTATATTTTTTATTTATTTTTTTCTCTATGTATTAAGTGCATATTTCAATTTTATATATACACATATCTTATTTTTATATTTTTATTTTATTGCTATTTGTCATTATTTTATCCAAATTTGTGCTATTCCTTGGATGTAAAGATTTATTTTCGTATATGATGCCATATTGTTAAAAAAAAAAATGTATAACTTGTTTCTTTTGTAAAAATTTACAAATAAAAAAATAAAAAATAAAAAAAAAGATACAAATACATAATATTCGTAATATTGATGTTTTTGTCTAACGTTGTATTTGAGGAGTTAAACAATAAACATAGCAATAATAATAAAATACAGTTTCATGTATTTGTCTCATGTACTGTGTTCTCAGCCGGCCGGCGGGCGGCATCAATCTGAAACGGAACGAAGCCGAACACGTCCTCCCACCCACCCCGGAAGAACTACAAGTGAACCAGCTTTGTAACAGATTCTGGGCCGCGTCTATAGTGGGAGTTGTAGTTTTTAAATATATTGGTATATTTCTCATATGTAGAAGTTGGTAGTGTAGAAGTTTGGATACACCCTGTTTTTTTTTGGGATGGGGAACACACTGGTGTCATCAGATTTTAAAAATCGAATCGTTAAACAGGTGAAAATAGCTTATTACCATATTTGACAGTGCTTACAGTGGGTAAACTTTGGTGACCATCTCTACATGATAGCTAAGGTCCAGAGCTTTTTTATGTGTGTTGCACCTTCTGTTGCTAAATGACATCAGCTGAAGACTCCGGAAGTGACGTAGTAATTACCGCTCGGCGGATAGAAAAGATTGCTGCACGTAAAAAAATAAAACAAATTGCTGCACGTTGTACGTGAGAATTTATACAATAAAAATACCAATAATGAAAAAATTGTGTTTTATGCTAAGCACTTTGATTTGCCTTGTCGCAGAAAAATACTAAGCCTATATAAACAAACTACAGTTGAGTGTTTAGAACTACAGCCTAATGGCTTGGTGGACTAATGGGCATTTGTTTTGACTTGTAGGCTACTGTTGTGAGAAACAAAAAATAAAACTACTTACAAAGAGAAGCATTTTTCATTTTATTTTCCATGCAGTTATTTAAAAACGCAATTTTCTAAATTTGCAGTTGAAGAATGTATAGCAAAGACTAAAGGGGAAAAAAAACATAAGGATATTTATGTATGGGACTTAATTTGATTTAAATCACACTGTATTATTAGTAACAATTTATGGTAGGCCTATCATTAATTATTATATTCAGAAGATGATCCTGATATCAATCAGCATGGTTACAGTACAGCTTGTAGCTATAACCTCTGTAGCCTTTACTGAGACTACCTTTTCAAAATTAAGAAGGGGCTAGTTTTAGGAAGCATTTTAAGCAGATTTTTGCTGAGGTTTTTGTTCACAGAGATGTATATAGCTTTGTATGGGTACGTGTACACAAACGTGTTTTGGCATTTTTGGCACACTTCTACCTCAGCCTACTGCACACAGACACAAGTACTTTTGCATATTCTGCTAAAATAGAGACCAGAATGTGGTGCCAAACCAACAATCTCATTCAACCATTTCACAAAATGAGGAGTTGGTCGTGACATGGGTCAGAGGGTATCAGAGGTCATAAATGATGAACCAATCAATGGGCTCTGCTCCTACAGGCACCTTGGTGTGTATATGGACAACACCTTTGGCTGGAAGGCCCGTGTTGAAAGTGTGTCTTATCATTTAGAGCAGACACTCACAGTGAATCAGATGGTTTATGTTATACAAGGCTGCATTACAGAGCATTTTAATATGTCAGCAATATCTAAAAACATCTCATTTAAAGCTTACTTGTCAGGGGAGCACAGAGAATATGGTGTGATCAATCTTTATTCTCCATGCCAAGTAGCTCTATCCTCTGACAGAAGAAATGGGTACCCTAATGTAAACTAAATAATTCTAAACTATAGCCCTAATTTGGACCTACCTCAATTCAAAGTTAAAATAATGTTGCTTGAGGCTGCAGGGGAATAGCTTCATGATATGATGCATATGGTTGTGTGTTGCACTGTTTGTGAAAGATGACCAATAGATTGTGGCTGTGTGATGTGCTTCAATCTGACTCCATATCACTTTGTTTATGTTTTTTATCGTAAGTATGTCATCTGTATGATGCAAATATCCTTCTGGGGATAATAAAGTATTGCTTGCAAAATGGTCCCTATGATATGTGAAAATTAAAACCTTGTCGTAGTACTATAGCAAACACATCGTTGGAAAGGTCTCAACCTGGAGAGTAACATATGTCAGTCTGAAGAGGATACATTATTCCTGCTTTGAAATATTGACCTCTGAACCTTGCACCCAGTACATCTTTGAAGGCTTGTCATTTAGCAACAGAAGGTGCTACACATAAGACCAGCTGTTCTAGAAAGCTCTGGACCTTAGCTATCATGTAGAGATGGTCACCAAAGTTTACCTACTGTAAGCACTGTCAAATATGGTAATAAGCTATTTTCACCTGTTTAACGATTAGATTTTTAAAATCTGATGACACCAGTGTGTTCCCCATCCCAAAAAACAGGGTGTATCCAAAATTCTACACTACCAACTTCTACATATGAGAAATATACCAATATATTTAAAAACTACAACTCCCACTATAGACGCGGCCCAGAATCTGTTACAAAGCTGGTTCACTTGTAGTTCTTCCGGGGTGGGTGGGAGGACGTGTTCGGCTTCGTTCCATTTCAGATTGATGCTACGCCCGGCCCGGCTGAGAACACAGTACATGAGACAAATACATGAAACTGTATTTTATTATTATTGCTATGTTTATTGTTTAACTCCTCAAATACAACGTTAGACAAAACATCAATATTACGAATATTAGGTATTTGTATCTTTTCTAACCCGCCGAGCGTATTACGCGTCACTTCCGGAGTCTTCAGCTGATTTTTTAAACGGTGCATAACTTACTGGAACATAACTGAGCAACATGTTGTTGCTGGTGACAAAACCACTGATTATATATATTATATTTATTACATGGCTTGCTTGAATTCTAATGTAGAATACGGTCTGTTATTTTCTTGATAACAGACCGTTGCTAAGTATAACACACCGTTGCCATGCATAGCAGAGCGTTGCCATGGACGCAGTTCTGTTCCCTCTGGAGGAGAGCTATCAATCGATCCGCTGAAAGAAGATTGGCGTCGGGGTCCTGATCACCCCGTCGTTGTTGTAGTCGCTATAACAACGCTCTACATGATCCCTAACGTACATTGAAGCGATACAGGCGTTATAGACCCGCTGATCGCTGTCTGATTCTGTGAATGAATGCCGCGCATTGCGTGCGGGACATCGGCTTTGAATGCGTCAGCTCGCTCATATTGTAACCTATTTTTCTGTCTTATTTACTGTAATATTTACTGGTAATAAGACCGAAATAATATTATTAAAATAAAGAAATGCATACCATGATAACAGCTAAATACATGTTGAAAGATGTAGCGTTATAGTTTTAAAAATATCAATAAACAACAAAGCAATCCAGCTTCCCTGGCCGAAATAGACCGAAATAATAACATTAAAAGAAATACATATAAACCGTGATAAGATCTGGTGAATAAATGTTGATTAAAACAGCGGTTATTGGGCTAAAAATACCAATAATATCAAAGCTGTATCCAGCTTCTCTGCTGCAGCCCGACTGGCAGAAAGTTTCGTGCTGTGATTACGTAAGATGCTTCTCATTGAAATACATTAGTATAAAAAACGTGACCCCAATCTTCAAAATAACGTGAGGGTATCACGTTCTAATAGATTTAATTTCGTAATGCCATCACGAACTGACGTGAGACTGGGTTGTATTAGCATATACGTTTAAGTCAGTTTAAATTAAACAAATAAATAGGCATATGCACTGGTGTGTCCTATGTGTTCCTGTCAGTGTTATGTGGAATTATCATTTCAATATTATTGTAGTGCACTGTATATGCCCAGGGAGATGGAAATTAGAAATTCAAATTATAAAAGGTTGGTGTCTCCCCTTTAGTCTACATAACATGTCATAGCATGTTACCACTTTATGTAGGCTACAACTGTTCATTTATCATAAAGACTGAAACTCAACTTCTAATAAATCAGAAAACAAACACACCAAAAATATGAACTAAATACAAAATATAATGTAGGCTATAGCCTATGGCATAAGTCTCTCGAAAAGAAACGGGTATATCTCATAGACTAATATACTGTGTGTGTGTGTGTGTGTGTGTGTGTGTGTGTGTGTTTGTTGAGTTTAACTCCGAAAAGACAGTTAACCACGTGTTGTGATATTTAAACAAATGATCCGAAACGGCGAAATAAAAGCCTCTTATTTACGGGACCGGTCTAAAAGACCTCCGTCTTACAGCGGGATCTCCGAGTGTGACTGTCCGAGCGCCGAGCAAGCGGCCCCGGCAGGCGCAAGCTGGCGGCCGCGTCATTTTATGGAGTTTGTGACTGTTAAATGCCGACCATTCTACATTACACACTAATTCACGGCTGTGTTTATGCTCGGTGTTTACAGCCCACCAAGCGCTAATGCTAGTATGCGTTAGATGAACTTTACGGAGCCTATACAGTGTGTGTACTAAATGTAGCCTGTTTCGTATGTCGTTTTTATATAATTTCGTTTTTATATATGTTAAATGTGTAACACCACTTGAGTCAACGTGAAACGTTGTTTCGTGTATATGGTTGAAATGACAATAAAACACGCTTGAGTTGAGTTGAATGCCTCTGTCGGTCTGTCAAGCGGTAGGCGTGGCTTGGGAGTGGACTCAAAGCAACGAAGCAGGTGCATTCTGGGATTTGGTGTTTTTCATCCATATAAGACCAAAACACATTTTCTGGCTTTTCTCGGCCTAGAAGGCACCAATTTCAATTTTTTTTTCACATTTCTACTACATAAGTGACCCAATTTAAAGATATATTCAGCTTTCCAGCGGTGAAATATTCCTTTAAATAACAAATGCACCTGTGCCCATCTTTGTGCCCATGGGCGTGCTGGTCTTACAGGGAGGTGTTCAGGTGAATTTTTGGCGTATTGCTTCTTGAGGCAGCGGGAAGTGATCACACCATTGACCAAAAAAAAAAACGGGTAAGGCTATTTGCACCCCTGGTACAATTAGCAGTGTATGCTATTTGTACCCTGGTGAAATTCGAAATGAATGCAATTTTCCGTACCGCGTGCACACAGCAATGTGTTCTATTAATACCCCGTCTGGTACAAATATCAATGTATGCTATTTGCACCCCTTTGCATTTACAGTACCTTGGCATATAGTTACACACAGTTATCCATACTACTCATGTATTACACCTTTTTGCAATATTATCGCCCTGACATTCTTACCCTAACCATAACCAATCCCACTCCTGTTGCCTAAACCTAACCAACCCAACCAGAGCAGGCATATTCATGAGTCTTCCCCTACCACCCTGCAAAAAACAACAAAAAAAATTCACGTTCGCGGGCCCTGACTTGCCCAATTGCATGCAATCCAAAATTTAAAAAATAAGATCACCTCACAGAGGAATCAAACTCCAAATTCCCATACCAAAGGTAAGCATACTAACCACTCACCTAGCAGTTCTTACGGAACATTGTATAACTGTTTACCACTTGGTTTCTTCAAGCCTCGGTTGCTAGGTAACGGTACTGTATACAAAAAATGATGATTTCGGTGCACGCGAGCAACGTGTTTTTGTTGTTACGTCACAGGGTTGTGGTGGCAAATTTTATTTTAACCATTTGTTTTTAATAATATTGACCATTTGTTTAAAGATTGTTTTAAACCTCCACATAATCCTGTTCCTTCCTGTAGACTTAAAGGCACCAGAGAGAGCGCTGGCCTTGTAGACTGTGAGCAATAGCATAAGTTATTTTCGCTAAAGAAATTGCAGCTCCTCATTTGTTTATTTCTCGCAGATAAAGTGAAGAAGGCTATAATACTGTCTGAACCGTATCTCTTTCTGTCTCCAGAGATAAGCAGGTGTTTAGTCTAATGTAGGAGACACTGGAGCAGAATGGAAGGTTGTAAAATCATCTAACTGTCTATGGTATTTTTTAGAAAAGTGGCAGCATGCTAAAGATATTTGAAGAGGGGTGGCTTAATGGAGTTTCTTCACTATAAGATGTTTTGATTTTTAGGTTTCTAGTTGGGAAAGACATTTTCAGTTGTGCTGCGTGTACCTTTGAAACTGTGTTTTCTCCATTTGCAAATGTAAATAAATACTCAAAGACCAAATTTTGGTTTAATTCTCAAACGGTCATTATTCGTTTTCATTTGATCATTGATATTTCTAAACGCTGCTGCTTCTTAGGAAAACTTCCACGACAGAGTGTGAATAGCTCAGCTGTGTGGCCGAGGCTATTCGTACCGGGGGTGCAAATAGACACTCCGAAAAAAAACTGGTCTAAAGTCAATAACGCAGCATTTCATTGTTATTTTAACAGCAAATTAGTAAAATGTGCCTAAACTTATGCACAGCGCATGC
The DNA here is from genome assembly GCF_010015445.1 of Perca fluviatilis. Classification (NCBI taxonomy): domain Eukaryota; kingdom Metazoa; phylum Chordata; class Actinopteri; order Perciformes; family Percidae; genus Perca; species Perca fluviatilis. The sequence goes on from NC_053116.1 coordinate 3,214,077, forward strand.
ACACTATGCTTGTTATACACACACACACACACACACACACCACACACACAGGCCCCCACGCGAGGGGACAAACGGGTCTGTTGTCCCGGGCCCACAGTAGGGGGGCCCAGAACTGGGCCCTCATTAAATTATGGAAGAATTAAAAATCTTTTTTTTAAATAGGCCTATTTGTGGAAAAAAATATGTAGCATAATATTTGAATTACATAAAAGCGTTTTATTTGTTTTCTTCCTAATTGTCCTGGAAATGGTGGTCAAGAACCCCCCCACCCCCAACATAAAAATGGTTTGGCCTCTGATCAAAATTTGATATTGTCACTTGATTTGAAGTTCAGTACGCTCAAAATGTCCGGTCAGCACAAGTCCGGAGCTCGGAAAAGGAAAGAAAAGAGAAGAAGAAAATAGAGGCCTTAGAGATTTTCTAAACAAATATTTAAAAAAAAGTGGTGACGGTGAAGCTGGAACTGTCAACGTAGAGCAAGGTAAGAAACAGCGCAGCCAACGTTTACGAGCCATGTAACGTAACGTAACAGGCCAGCTCTCATGTTAACGTCCATTAGCTTGTATAAAAGCCTGACACAACACGTTAACTTTGACAGAAACAGTTGAGTTTGGTAGCTCCATCAGTAAGGATGAGACAGAGAGAGATCCAGCTGCAGTCAGGTGACAGAGAGAGTGATGCGGGGGGGCTCGCTGCCCTGTCGGAGAGTCTGAGCAGGATGGATCAGAGACTGATTACACACTTAATTTCAGTGAGAGATGTGAGGAGAGGAAGAGCAAGGGAAAAGGAGAGATCTGGCCGCGAGGGGGGGGCCCATCTAAGATCTCGTCCCGGGCCCAGGCAAGACTGTCAGCTGGCCTGCACACACACACACACACACACACACACACACACACACACACACACACACACACACACACACACACACACACACACACACACACACACAGGGATGCGCAGACTACATGCTACAATTACAGACTTCTACATGCTTTGTAAGTGGGAAAACCTGCAAAATCGGCAGTGTATCAAATACTTGTTCTCCCCTCTGTATACTGGTAAATGCTGAATTGTCGTCTTGCCTGTTTGCCTTGAGACTACAGGAATAATATTGTGTGTAAGTGTGCAGTGCACATGATTTGTTAATTGTAGCCTTTAGGAAATACCAGTATCCTTATTACCTGATTTACTTGAATTTCTTTTGTAATTGTCAAATTAATGTTTATCTGTTATATATTACTCTGTAATTTAAGCAGTGGTAGGCCTACCCCTCACCCCCACGGGTTAGAGTACTTATATGTATCGTTTGTTAGGTATGTAATCATTAACTTGGTTGATGTTATATGTTGATTAACTGTATTGTAATTTGTGTCTTTTTCTGTTTTATCATTTATAGAAAAAAACATAATCGTCAAGCCTCATCATCTGCTTCTGCCCTGTATGAATAATGAGTAAATAAATTGCTTAAACGGAAACATCTGTTGTCCATACATTCTTGCTGGTATACCATGGTGATGCTCAACTCATAAAACCCAACCCAAATATGGATTCTATGTCCAAATTGCACTGAACAATTTGATGTTTCAAGTTGAAAAATAGTGTTCAGTGCAAAAGAAATGCGACGTGGGATTAATAAAGAATATTCTTTAGTAGAAGAACAGAGGTCTACAATGGGGAACACTTGGTAAACTATGGTATCACGGTAATAATGGTCAACAGATCAGGACGATTTTGGCATTCTTTAATCGAGGATCAGCTTTTGCATGCCCTGCACCACAAACACACCGCTAGACTGCCTAGATGCCAGGACTTAAAAACCAAGATGGATGCAGCCACTCAACAGTGTCTGTCCAGATCGTAGCTTGCCAGCCCTTGGCAACAATTAAAAAAGTCTGTCTTTCTTAGTCACCCGTTTTTTACAGAAGCAGATTACTCCAATTCTCCACACTTGTTCCATGATTTCACCAGGAAAAAAGATTGACTATAAACCACAAGAGGCATCACAAAGTTTAGTTTTTATCAAAGATTGACTATTAACCACAAGAGGCGCCACTAAGGCTAGTTTTGGTTGTCCAGCGAGGAATTTGAGACTGTTTATTCTTCGGTTGGGGGGTTTGCTGGGATCCTAAAGAACTGTTTTGGTGTTGAGAGAAATGACTAATTTGCTGTAGTAAGTTAAATGTATTAAAGGGGTGATAGAATGATTATATAGGGTATTTCACACTGTTCCTTATGGTCTCCTAATGGGGTATGTAACATTGGTTGGGCTGAAAATGGCCTGGTTGATATTTTACTGGCCCTTATGCATCCCTGTGTTTTGGCCCTATTTGTAACAAGAGCTTTTCTTCCAAATATGGTATGGTCATGAATATTTAGATGAGCTGCGCGGTGATTGGTTGAGCGACTTGCCATACGCAGACATTAGAGACCGCGCTGATTGGTTGAGCGAATCCCCAATACACTTACATATACATATATAATACACATTAGAGAAGCGACAGAATCTCATATTCCAGACACTGCAATGTTTCATTACCAAATTCACTTCTGAGACCTTTTTAAGCGGAAATCAACTATATAAAGCTTCAAATATGGGGGGCTTTTACAAAATTCTAATGTAGCTACGTGCAATTTGGTAAGACGTGTCGGACTTTAGGAGCTCCACACAGTCCGACGAGAAAGCGGCAGCCTGCTGGGCTCCATACCCAGCGCAAAGTCACCCTTTGTGGATACTGGCACACGGGGCTCCGCTGGCCAGCTGCCGGCATAACTATATCTATAAATAATACATTTACGGTTTTGGATGTCCCAATGTCTTATAAAGCTAACCGTTGTGTCCGATTTGATTTTAAGGCATTTTTATGAACGTGGACGCTCTTTGTAGGACAAGCAGCTGCTTGCTATATGTCCCATTCATTACAATGGGGAAATACCGCAGCTAGCTAGCTACACTTTCGCCATAACTAAATTATATTTACTGTTTGAATTTCGTCACACCACTTATACAACTCATTCCCTAATGTCTTATAAAGCTAACCGTTGTGTCCGATTTGATTTTTAAGCATTTTTATGAACGCGAGGCGTCTTTGTAGGACCAGCAGCTGCTTGCTATATGTCCCATTCATTACAATGGGGAAATACCGCAGCTAGCTAGCTACATTGTCGCCATAACTAAATTATATTCACAGTATGAATTTCGTCACGCTACTTATACAACATCATTCCCCAATGTCTTATAAAGCTAACCGTTGTGTCCGATTTGATTTTAAGGCATTTTTATGAACGCAAGGCGTCTTTGTAGGACGAGCAGCTGCTTGCTATATGTCCCATTCATTACAATGGGGAAATACCGCAGCTAGCTCACTTTCGCATAACTAAAGTATATTTACAGTTTGAATTTCGTCACGGCATGAATATTACAGGTTCCTCAAGGTCTTACAAAGCTTAGCTAACACTTGTCCGATTTCGGATTTCAATTGAATGTATTTTTGTGAATGTCAGAGTTAGGAGGAGGCTAGCTAGCTCTCATTGATGGACTCCATCTCACCGCGGCTCTATCAATGAGACTCGCGGACAAGAGGCGTTTATTTCCCGATTGTTTGTTTAAATAACTCAACACACATACCCATTATAAGATTAACTGGAACCTGCGGGCTGCGGTAAAAGATTGCGGGCGTAACAAGCTCGCTGACACTGCGGTCAGGGCGGCGATGTAGCAACCCAGGCAGCACCAACACCGGCACTAAACTCCGACACACAGTCGGAGAAAATTTGCAATTAGCCATCCTTTTTCGTAAAGCGGCCCATATTTGAGCTTTATATGGTTGATTTCTCGCATAAAAAAGTTTCAGAAGTGAATTTTGTAATGGAATAGCAGAGATCTGCGTGACCTAGCTAGATTCAGAAAACTACCTGATCTCAGGTCAGTTGTGTAGCCTATGTAAATGTTGGGGCGTGACTGTTCTCTTAAGGTTCCGGATTTTGAGATGCTTGCGCAAGCAACTCAGCTTTGTTGGGATTCGCCCGTTTTCAGCGGCAGTTTCAAAATATGAGATTTTCATAGTAAAGGGGTGTCAGTGGGATTTTGAGCTTCTATGTATGTCCTATTTACCCACCGAACTGTCGTTATTCAACTATGACAGGGTAAAATCGGTTTTGCATTCTATCACCCCTTTAAGCATAAGACATATTTTAGTTACTTTGTTTGCTTAGTTATTTTTGTAAACAAAAACAAGACGGTGTGCAGTTCTATTATCTGAGCAACTACAAGTATCAGATTGGTACTCGGTATCGGCAGATATTCAATATGTGAAAGATCGGGATCGGATTGGGAGTCAAAAAAGCTGATTGGGACATCCCTACTGCTAACCAGGCCCGGCGCCAGGGTAGAATAGCTAAGGGGGCAGATCAAAATTGCGAGAGGGGGATTTTTTTTTTTTAATTGAAGGCTACCGTAGCTGTAGAACTGCGTGGTGCTAGAGAGTTGATTGCAATATACAATCTCAATGCTAGATGGGAGAAGTTCCTACACATTGGACCTTTAAGTTGTCCATTATTTATCCCTTTTTTTTTTAAATAAGTATGACTTGACAAAGTAACTATCTAAAAGTCCGTTTACGCACACACACGCACACACACACACACAGCTGGGACTGCGCTCTCTCAGTGCGTGCTCCTGGTTGTAGACGTTTCTGTCCCGTAATGGTTGAGCCGACACTAAAGAATAACATATTTATAATAAGCTTAGCTAGTCCAGTAAGCTTAAGTTAGGAACTGCTAACGTTAACATGAGTTAGGTCTAACTAGGTATCTAACTAGATACTAATTTGTATCACTAGACTGTAATTGTAAGCACTTGTCACGGCAGCGTCTGACGACGGCTGCGCTGCAATGTTACGGGTAGGTGGGTGCTCCTCGTCATCAGATGAAGATTCCTCATCAGATTAAAATGACAGGTCATTGATCTCTCCCCGATCTGATTCTCCTTAATGCTGCGTTTACACGTGGCCGGCTATTTTCATAAACTGACATTTCAACCTCTCAGTTTTCAGAAAAGTGTTCGTTTATATGTACCCGTGTATATATGCCGTCAATGCCGCCAAAAGCACGCCAGACCTGTAGGTGGCAGTGTAACGAGAAGCTCAAGCCCACGTTAGCCAATCAGAATCCCGACAATAGCAACAACAGCAACCAATCCCGTCCTCTTTCTCTCTCTCGGCTGCCTAAACCTCCGTTTGTCTCAGTTTACATGCAAACGTGCAAACAAAGTTTTCCAAAATCTCCACTTTGGCCGGAGTTTTTAGAAATAATCGTTTTCTGTGATAAAAACGGGGTTTTCGTGTAAATGAGAGGCCAAACCGCAGGAAAATATCTGCATCTTCCCTTCGTGTAAACGGGGCCTAAATCTCTGATAATTAGAGATGCACTGATTACAACTTTCTAGGCCGATTCTGATTTCCGATATTTCATTGAGTTTGACCAGCCGATACCGATTTTAGCCGATTCCGATTTCATATTTTCTAACCACTTTACAGCACACACAAAGTAGCAGAAACCTTGGTGAATTCAGTAACGTTATATGATAGGAGAACACTGACCTGAACATGGCTGCTATCAGAGTCCCAGTGTGCTGCTGGTCTTCTGGGGACCTCGTTGCTCCGCTGCTCCGGGTTCTGGTTGTCCTCCTCCATTCTTCTCTGGTCCTGAAATCCAGCAGATCTCCACTGGGGCTGCTGGACACTGCGGCTTCTCTTCTTCTTCTCTTATTTAATGGTGGATTGCAAACAACTTGTAGGTGCATAGCGCCACCTACCGTACAGGAGTGTGTAACATCATGTTATTTTACACTGATCTCATCCTACCTTGTTACTATCGTACTGTATACTTTCTGTCCAAATATGAAGTTTAAAAAGCTTTTTCCATCCAGATACTTCTTTATGTCTTGCAATTTAACTTGGTTGCTAAGAGATGCATGTTGGGCAATTTAGCATACTTAGCTTATAAACAGGGGAAATAAAGATGTTCTATTTAAAATTAATAGGAATTGAAAACAATAATATAACAAATTTCACAACCCCCCCCCCCCCCCCCCCCCCCCACACACACACACACACACAGAAAAAAAGCCATCACATAAGTCCAAAAAGATTTTAATTTGGCATTTCCACATAACACTCAACAGTCACAATGATTCCTGAGCGAGAGAGAGAGAAGGGGAAACATTCCACTAATTAACCCTGACAAAGCACACCTGTGAAGGTAAAACCATTTCAGGTGACTACCTCATGAAGCTCATTGAGAGAACACCAAGGGTTTGCAGAGTTATCAAAAAAAGCAAAGGGTGGCTACTTTGACGAATCTAAAATATAAGACATGTTTTCAGTTATTTCACACTTTTTTGTTAAGTACATAATTCCATATGTGTTCATTCATAGTTGTGATGCCTTCAGTGAGAATCTACAATGTAAATAGTCATGAAAATAAAGAAACATATTGAATGAGAAGGTGTGTCCAAACTTTTGGCCTGTACTGTACACTAGGGCTGTAATCTCCCAGTTGACTAGTTGATTTATTGGTCGATACGTTCTGGCTCGACCAAAATTCTGATTGGTCGATTTTTTGCCTTGGTAATTTCATCAGGTGGAAAGCACTAATTGCTAATGGGGGTGTTTTCAGAGCACCCCTGTTTCACAGGTAAGTCTGTCTTCAGAACACCCCCCTTGATTAGTTAAACCCACTGGAGACAGATTAAAGAAAGTACTAGAAGGCCTTGGTCTGGTGGTTTGCTGAATATTTATTTAATTGTGAGCGTTTAATTTACAGTCAGTCCTCCTCTACCATGTCAAAGACATCGGCAGTGTGGCAGCATTTTACAAAAATAGATAATGGAAAAAAAGTCAAATGAAAAGTTTGCAAGCAACAGTTTGCATATCACAGCTCAACTACAAACATGGCATATCACCTTGTCTGCATTAGGTTGCCCCGTCTGTTTTGAGTAGGCTATATGAACATATCAGAATTGGCATATTTCTATGTTTTAGTCTAATAATTGTTTTATAACTGCAGGCACACCCACCCGCAATGACGGTAGCATCCTCCAGACACACCCAGACCACGCTGGATGTTAAGCCTCCTCTATCATCCAAACGCAAAAATAATATCACGGAAGGAATTGTCGACTTTATTGCTCAGGATATGAGGCCCATTGCTGTTGTGGAGGGCCAAGGTTTTAAGAACTTGTTAAAAGTTTTGGAACCTGGATATACAGTGCCAGCACGCCACACAATCATGCATGCACTAACTGCAAAATATGAGGGACTCAAAGAGAAAGTTTCAGAGTTAATACAACACAGCAAGGCACTCTTAGAATGAAGTCATATATGACAGTGATTGCCCATTTCATTGATGGAGAATGGAAAGCACAGAGTCTTGTAATTGAGACAAAACAAATAGAAGAGGCGCACACAGGAAGAAACAATGCTGCGCGACTATCTGAAGTTGCTGATACCTTTGGAATTCCAGAAGCAAAGAGAGTTTCTGTTGTATGTGACAACGTGGCTAATATAGCATTCTGTGTGGAAACAGTAAAGGAATCACATGAATGGCCAGAAATGCAGGGCGTCAGGTGCGCCGGGCACACTTTGCAGCTCTGTATTAACGCTGAACTCAAACAAGAGCCAATTTGTCGTGCCGTGGATGCATCACGTCATCTGGTGGGACATTTCAAAAAGGGGCACAAAGCAAAAACTGGGCTAAAACAGAAGCAGGAGCAGCAAAATGTCCCTCAGCATGAACTAATTTAGGATGTGTCTACACGTTGGAACTTATTCCAACATGGCAAGATGTTGATGTGCTGGAATCAGTGAGCAAAGCGTTTAGTCCTCTGTAAGAGTTTACAGATGCTCTTTCAGGTGAGCAACTTTTGGCGACAACGATCCTGGAGTACCTGAACACAAAGAAGTACAATTACAAAGAAGACTGTGTGGATGATCTGTTAAGTTTGGCATCCACACTTGACCCCCACTTCAAAAACTGTTACAATGATGATGACCAGATTAAAGCCATTGCGTCAACAATTACCACTGAACTCAGGGCTACGACAGTGGAAGACAGCCCTATCCTTAGGCCCCTCAATTGCTGCAGCTATGGCTACATCTGCAGAAGGTGGAGCAAGTGGTGCTGGTGATGATGACACCAGGAAGGCAGCAAAAAAGACCAAAAAGTCTTTTGGGAGTTACTTCAAAAAACACAAAGCTGGAGGAGAGGAGTCACTGGCCACTGCCATTGAAAAGGAGCTCAAGAGCTAGTTACTAATACTTGAGGTGGACTGTGATGTCAATCCACTTGATTGGTGGAAATCACAAGAGGTAAATTTCCCCAAACTGGGGAAACTTGCTAAAAGATATCTATGTATCCCTGCCTCAAGCAGCTCTTCAGAAAGGGCATTCGGCACTGGAGGAAATGTTGTAACATGTCACCGGGCTGCACTTAAACCTGACACTGTGGACAGACTGGTGTTCTTGGCTCATAATTTGAAGTAAATGCACATGTGAACAGTGAGCAGTTGGCCTATAATGTTCTATAAAGTTCCAGCATCTGTCCATGCCAGTGTGTGCTGTAACAATAAATGACCATTTTTTATTTGTCTGTAAATTGTGGACTTTATTTACATTAATGTCATTTGTCAACATATATATATATATATATATATACACATACATTATTTAAGATAATCTGATTTGGAAGTGCACCTTTTGGGCAGATTTTCCTTTTTATTTTTGTGTAATCTTTGCACTGGGCAGTACTTGAAGTTAGGCATTTGTTCAATAAGGCCATAGGTTGTAAACCAATAAGGCAATAAGGACATGGTTGTGCGCAATATGTTACAGAACAGAGCCCTTTGTTTATTATTATGATTTCATCTTGCTTATATGCTGCACAATTTACATTACAGTAGATGTGTACAACTGAATGGTTACTCAGAGTTTAATGTTCCTACACTATTTCAATTAGTATTTTGTATGTCTTTGAATTGTTTTTACCTGAATAATTACATTTTAAAGAAAATAAATAAGAACTGTTTTTATTCAACATTGTGCCCATTATTAACTCAGACTTTTAAAAACACTTTTTTAAAAGATAATGTCTAATTATTGTCAAAATCGCCAGATTAGATAACATGGGGCACCAAAATAAAAACAGCTCCGCTTCACGGTACTTCGCGGCAATTCATGGCGTTAGGCTTTAGGAGTGTCACAATACCAAAAATATAACAAGACATCCAAAACATGTGGAATAGAGCATAGAACAACATACAGAGGGGCAAAAAAGTATTTTGTCAGCCACCAATTGTGCAAGTTCTCCCACTTAAAAAGATGAGAGAGGCCTGTAATTTTCATCATAGGTACACTTCAACTATGAGAGACAAAATGAGAAAATATAATCCAGAAAATCACATTGTAGGATTTTTAATGAATTTATTTGCATATCATGGTGGAAAATAAGTATTTGGTCAATAACAAAAGTTCATCTGAATACTTTGTTATATACCCTTTGTTGACAATGACAGAGGTCAAACATTTTATGTAAGTCTTCACAAGGTTTTCACACACTGTTGCTGTTATTTTGGCCCATTCCTCCATGCAGATCTCCTCTAGAGCAGTGATGTTTTGGGGATGTCGCTGGGCAACACAGACTTTCAACTCCCTCCAAAGATTTTCTATGGGGTTGAGATCTGGAGACTGGCTGGCCACTCCAGGACCTTGAAATGCTTCTTACGAAGCCACTCCTTCGTTGCCCGGGCGGTGTGTTTGGGATCATTGTCATGCTGAAAGACCCAGCCACGTTTCATCTTCAATGCCCTTGCTGATGGAAGGAGGTTTTCACTCAAAATCTGACGATACATGGCCCCATTCATTCTTTCCTTTACCCTTATCAGTCGTCCTGGTCCCTTTGCAGAAAAACAGCCCCAAAGCATGATGTTTCCACCCCCATGCTTCACAGTAGGTATGGTGTTCTTTGGATGCAACTCAGCATTCTTTCTCCTCCAAACACGACGAGTTGAGTTTTTACCAAAAAGTTCTATTTTGGTTTCATCTGAGAATATGACATTCTCCCAATCCTCTTCTGGATCATCCAAATGCGCTCTAGCAAACGTCAGACGGGCCTGGACATGTACTGGCTTAAGCAGGGGGACACGTCTGGCACTGCAGGATTTTAGTCCCTGGCGGTCCCTAGTGTGTTACTGATGGTAGCCTTTGTTACTTTGGTCCCAGCTCTCTGCAGGTGATTCACTAGGTCACCCCGTGTGGTTCTGGGGTTTTTGCTCACCGTTCTTGTGATCATTTTGACCCCACGGGGTGAGATCTTGCGTGGAGCCCCAGATCAAGGGAGATTATCAGTGGTCTTGTATGTCTTCCATTTGTTAATAATTGCTCCCACAGTTGATTTCTTCACACCAAGCTGCTTACCTATTGCAGATTAAGTCTTCCCAGCCTGGTGCAGGTCTACAATTTTGTTTCTGGTGTCTTTGACAGCTCTTTGGTCTTGGCCATAGTGGAGTTTGGAGTGTGACTGTTTGAGGTTGTGGACAGGTGTCTTTTATACTGATAACAAGTTCAAACAGGTGCCATTAATACAGGTAACGAGTGGAGGACAGAGGAGCCTCTTAAAGAAGAAGTTACAGGTCTGTGAGAGCCAGAAATCTTGCTTGTTTGTAGGTGACCAAATACTTATTTTACAGAGGAATTTACCAATTAATTCATAAAAAATCCTACAATGTGATTTTCTGGATTTGTTTTTCTCATTTTGTCTCTCATAGTTGAAGTGTACCTATGATGAAAATTACAGGCCTCTCTCATCTTTTTAAGTGGGAGAACTTGCACAATTGGTGGCTGACTAAATACTTTTTTGCCCCACTGTAATGATTTGCAATTAATCGTCATAGTGCAACACCTAGTGTCCCCGGACACATTCCAGACTTCCAGGCATCTTTTCAAAAGGTACTGTGCAAAAACAACAACAGTGTTTCTAACCAGAGACCAGAGACCAGAGATGTTACAAACCCCAGGTAAATATTGGAGATGTATTTGAAAGATAGAGACAGCTTAGAGCCCAAAAGGACGCTTGGCTAATTTCCTCCTGAACAGGTAGGCATTAGCTTCGGCTAATTCATCAAGGGACCGTCATTTTATGTCATTTCAACATGTGTGTACTCAAATTGAATTATATAGCTGGAGTACCCGAGTTGGTTACTTGCAAAAACAATTGAGACAGTAAATTGATCCAGACGGGTCCTGGCTAAGGCCGCTATACTAACCCTGCTAACGTTACCAGAGGAGCAGTCAAGCGGCCACGGTTGTTTACAACGTGTAGCCTGTTCAGCAGCCGTAGCCGACAATGGTGATTTATTTGAAGCCAAGAGAGGGGGGCTGTAAATCATGACGAGAGGACCATGAGTTTGCAGTGAACATGCTGTTTTTTTAGGTTGGTCGTTAATATTATTTCGAAAAATATGTCCCATGTACCGGAAGTAGAAGGGTGTGACTTCGGCCACTTGTTAATGACCTCCTACTTCTGAATGTATCGACTGGAACCCTCTGAAGCGTATACTGCCCCCTTTAGTTCTGGAAGAGGCGCAGCACCGATGCTGCGAACACTGGCATTGTCGCTAAAATGGGCATTGTCTGTGTTTTGTCATTTTAGAACCGGAAGGTATCGCAGTTATCGGTTCTCTCGACATTCCTATTAGGCTTACGTTGTTGCTCTGATGATATGGTCATAGGTACAAGACTGATTACAGAAACTATCAGAGATTTCAGTGGTAGAAGCTCACTCTAGCCCGCGGTTTCGCAGGTACAGGAAACGTTTCTATGGTAACAACGAGTTGGACCAGTCAGAGATGTTGCTGTTACGCTTAGGATTGTGGGTAGTGTATTTTTTCTCCATAAGATCGTGGATAAAACTGTTGGCCACCCTTACTTGCTATATTAGCCACCTGCCCATTTGATTTTACTAGATTGACTGTATGGTCAATACACCACCCTGTTCTTTTGTCTGTATGGACATTTTTCAACTTAAACCTAAAATTTTCCACAAGTCTTTCAGTAGTCAGTTAAGTAATGATTATTCTATTTTTGATATATTGTGTAGCCTGTTGTACTTGAGTAGATAGAGAACTTGCACTGACAATGTACTTGCACTGAAACTCCCTTACACTATGTTACCATTGCACCTTTCTGCATTTTTTTGCTACAGTCTAATTTTACTGTAAGGGCACACTATTGATATCTTCCTTTGTATTTTTTTAGTATACGTGTACGTGGATGTCATATGTCTGTGTGCCTATGTGTGTGTATAAGCTGTTGGACACCTTCATTTCCTTCGGGATTAATATAGTATCTCTATCTATCTATCTATCTATCTATCTATCTATCTATCTATCCATCTATCCATCCATCCATCCATCCATCCATCCATCCATCCATCCATCCATCCATCTATCTAAAACATGTTTTTCTTAAAACCAGGTTGATTTCATACAGACTAACTTCTAAACTTCTAACTTCTACAGGAGCAGAAACTTTTGTAGCTCGGGGTCAGTCTACCTCGGAGGGTTTAGGCGTTAATGCTGATGATCTAAATCCTTTTAGAGAAAATACAGAGCCGACGGCCAAACGTCGGCAGAAAAGCAGTTGGGCTGATCAGACTCCCCAAATTGGTCAAAAAAGTGTCTCGGAACACACCAAAGTGTGTAATATGTCTCCAAAACAGCAGGCGGCGCTAATCTTTATTGTCGCCCAAAAATGAAAACCAGCAGCTGATTGGACGAACACGTCACGTGGGTCTTGTTTCTCCGGAAATTCAAAGACAGACTGTCATGGCGGCTTGTTCAGAATACGATCTCATATTGTACTAAAATAGTTCACCGAAACGTGTTTCTGAAAACATTTTAAAGGAATACGCCACTGTTTGTTGAAATAGAGTTATTCACCGTCTCCTCTATATTTATATTGGTGGGTCAACGCATTTTTGTCTAAGCTAGCGGTGGCGCCGCCGGACTAAGACAATGCATGCACTGAGACAAAAATGCATTTGCCCACCTATATAAATATAGAGGAGACGGTGAATAACCCTATTTCAACAAACGGTGGCATATTCCTTTAAGCGAGAAATAGGCCGTGCAGTTGCTGAATCTGTCTTCATTTCAGATCGACAAAGGTCAGTTTAAAAGATTTTCCTCAGATTTTGAGAGACTCTAGTCACGCTCATTCCGCTCCCCGTTTCCGGGTTAGCACTCTACCAATCAGATGGGTCATTTGAGTCTGACTGCTGGCAGTGCCCGTCCCGCCAATGATACATGTCAAATCGGCCAAAATGAAGGACGACGGACCCTCGGACGGACGACGGCATGGAACACACCGAAGAGACTCGAGTCACTGACCTTGCCAGACTGTCCGACAGCCGATTATCGGCTCTATGTGTCCGGGCCTTTACATGTGCATATATACAAGGACAGTGAGATGACTACATTTACATGCACACTTATATTACACTAACATTCTGAATATGACAATATTATACATTTAATACGGGTCATGTGAACAGCATAGTCTTTTTGGATGTTCAGAATAAGGTCTATTACCGAATTTAGCATTTTCTGATTAACCTTGTGTTTTCATCGGGTCAAAGTTGACCCGTTTTCAAAGAAATATCAGAAATATGGGTTTCTTTGAACCAAAATGCCCAAATATAACATGGATGCATGGATGTACAGTACGTTGTTTGGAACCCATACAACATTCTTTGCAGGTAAAGTTAATTGTTACATTAATTGAATTTTGGGTGTTTTATTCAATTTTTATTACATTTGAAAAACATGTTTTAAAACAGCATTCTGACTAAACTTTGACATCAACCAATCTGTGATCCACTCAACATCCTCTGATCTTAACTATTAGTCAAAATAAATCATAATTTCTGTCTTTTTAAATAAAGAATTCGGTATAATGTCATATAAATTAGGTTTATTGACCATGAATTTAAAACAAAATGTTGAAAAAAGTGACAAAAACATTTTTAAAAAGTGTCAAAAGCATGAAAAAGAGCCAAAAATGCTGAAAAAAAACCCACCAAAAATTTAAGTTAACCTGGACGGAAAATAAGTTCATGGTCGAAGGGAAGGCAACACAAGGGTTAAGATGTGTGTGATACGTCGGTAATACACACATTCAGAACGTTTGTCTCCATCAGGGTTTTTACTGCAGAATGAAAGAGGGATGCTGTGTTCACACGCTCCAACACGTCCTCCACTGCTGGGAAACTTTAAAAAAACATCCTGTTTTACAGGGGAATATCAGAGGATAAATTCTAGGTTACTTTGACAACAAACTTCTAAACCTGAGCTGCAAAATACACAGCCAAATACACACACACAGCCACAGATAGCCACAGACACACACACAAGCCCACTTACAGACTTTGTTGTGATTCCAATTTAATAAAATGTTATCAGACCCATATATCAGCTCTTACACAGTCTCCAGTTGTTTTTATTATGACATTATTATTATAGCTGTCAAAATGCTCTACATGCGATCTGTTGCTGATTTTAATTACCAACAGACTGTAGATGATCTGTAATCTGAACGGATTTAGTCTCTCTGACTTCTAAACATAACTATCAGCCACACAACAGGTGTTCTGTACAGAATAAACTTTTAAATCATACATATAGCAGTTGAAATCCCTCCAATTCAAAATCAATAAAAAGTTTATATAAAACGTCATCATGTTGCCCTGGATGCCCTGGGTCTGCCTGGGTCTTGCAGTCGGTGGAGAGCAACTTTTTTTTCTTTTCTTTTTTTTTCTTGACAAAGAAGCACCAACATACAAAACTCTTGTTGGGGAAAATATATACATGCATATATACAATACAAATGTTGTCAATTTACAAGAGAGAATTACCTGAGAAAAAGAAAAAACAAAGAGTAAAACAAAAAGGGGGAGTTGCTTAAAATACATAAGTCAAAAGCAAAAAGGCTAGAGAAAGTAAAATTAACATTTAGTGGTACACAAGGAGAGACTAATCAAAAGAGTAGTTTCCTAGATATGTCACTACACAATCTTAGTAGATTTGATCTTTTTCAGTGAGAAAAAAAACTATTTAAAGTCATTTATAAACCAAACAAAGGAAGGCTTAGAAGATCTCCACTTACTGCAATGAATATGATATTTATCCATTAGAATAATCATATTGGTCTGATACTGATGAATCTATATTATCCATATAAAAGAGAATGTGTGGCAAGGTGAGAGTAGGGATATTATCCATCTTAAGTGATAGCCAATTATGTATCTCAGACCAGAAGCTGCTGGACACGGGGCAAAAAAAGAACATGTGATCCAGAGTCTCATCAGCCACCTCACAAAAAACAGAATGGTCTACATCAAATTTGAATCTTCTTCTAAGAAAGTCAGCAACCGGATATATCTTGTAGATTATTTTAAAGTGAGTCTCTTTGACTTTTGGGGAAATGGGCCATTTAATGAATTTAAAATGTGCTTTTTCTATGGACAATGCGTCCATGTTCGGAATCTGTACACACAATCCTCTGTTATAACCAAAACATAATTTAGATTTCAAAGCATCACTAATATATTTATTATTACATTTATTGTCAAATAAAATACAATCATTAATTAAAGCTGCGAGCAGCGATAGACGGGCCCTCGCGCCTCTGCGCTAGGGTTGGGTACCGAAACCCGGTTCCACTATGGTACCGGTTCCTACGCAAACGCTAGTATTCTGACCGGATTAGAACGCGAATTTCGGCTCCTCATTTCGGTTCCGACTGAAATATTTTCCCTCTGTCGCTACGGACAGCGGCAGACTGTTTTTTTTCTTTCTCCCTTTTCTGCCGAGTGGCGCACGTGCCCGATCGCGGTTTGAAGCGTGTGTCCGCGATATTCTGCGACAGCGACATGCACTCTACAATCACTGCTGATAGACGGCTTTTTCTACGCGCCCCGAAACTGACGTAAAAATATCCCACTTTCTCTGTAGTCTACCGTTAGCTAGCTACCGTAAATGTAGGCTACTTTTAAAATGGCATATTTTCCCTCTGGGCTCACCAAAACAGACGTAAAAGCATATTAACCATTCACTGACTGCACGTGATCGCTAGTAAACATACTACACTTGCTCTGCTAGTCTATCGTTCAGGACAAGACCCTGTAGCCTGGTGGTGGGGGAGGCGGAACAGCCTCCCCAAATTGTCTGCCCTTTCAAACTCCTACCCGTGTGTGTACAGATCTCTATCAGACACCATCTGAGAGAGTTTTCTCCTGTGCACGACATGCCATAAGTCAGGAGAGGTGTCCTATCTTGCCAGAGAAGGCAAATATGGTAATTTTTCTGCAAAAGAACTGCTAAAGTTTGAACATTTATTTTGTTGTTACTTGTTAATAGTGTAACTGTTATTTGTTAAATTATTGTAGTTGTGTGTTAGGTGACTTAGGTTTACTTATTATATATTTAAGTACTTTAAAACGTTAATGTATTGTTAAATTTAAATAATTTTCAATTAAAAAAAAAAACTCCATAAAAAGCCTTTCTTTTATGTCATTTTTCAGTTTTTCAAGAATCAGTTTAGGAATCGTTTAGGAATCGGAATCGTTTTAAAAGTACCGGTTTGGCATCGGAATCGTAAAAATCCAAACGGTACCCAACCCTACTCTGCGCGCGTCGGGGTTACCGGCGGACGCCGCTCCTTGCGACTGTGCATTTGCGCGGCACTCAGACGCCGCACATCGTCAACAATGAAAAGTGAACTCCCCGCCGATTTCTACCTCACACAAGACTCTACGTCATACGGTTCATTAGCTTTCATTCATTAGCGTGGAAAGGGGCATGGCTAAAGCATAGGGGGCAGGTCAAACCATCAGCAATTAAAAAGGAAGTCTCTGCTGAATTCAATGATACCTCACACAAGACTCTACCTTAGATGGGTCAGCATGTATGGAAGGGGGCGTGGCTTGAACATAGGGGGCGGGCCAAACCATCACCAATGAAGAAGGAAGTCTCTGCTGAGTTCAATGATACCTCACACAAGGGTATAGCTTAAACGGTTCAAATGTTATGAAAGGGGGCATGGCTTAAGCATAGGGGGCGGGCCAAACCATCACCAATGACAAAGGAACTCTTTGCTGAGTTCAATGATACCTCACACAAGACTCTACCTTAAACGGTTCAAATGTTATCAAAGGTGGCATGGCCTGAGTAAGTGGTCGTGGTTAAAGTATAGGGGGCGGCTCAGTATCACATGTAGACCACACATTCTGAGTTTCATGTAAATCGGATGATGTTTGTCATATAAGGCAGATTTCCTGGTGCCAGCGGGGGGGCGCTATGACCAAAAGTAAATTTTGTCCTGTAGGTGTCCTCAGGCCTGGACCCTTGTCAATCGTGAGAAATTTTGGGCAGATACGACAACGTACACTCAAGTTACAACAACTTCTTTGTTCATCGCTAAACACTCAAAATGGCCGCCACGCCACACCCACACCGTCTGACGAAAAGTTTTTCTTTTAATAACTTTTCATCGTTAAGGTGTTGGGATGATACAGACCAAGTTTGAAGTTCGCAGGATGAAATCTCTAGGAGGAGTTCGTTAAAGTATAGCACCTTGACTTTTAGGCCTACTTCCTGTTGCCACTAGGGGGCGCTATGACTTTAAGTAAATATCGGCCGTTATTTGTCCTCAGGGTTGGACTCTTATGAATTCTGGAAAGTTTCGAGCCAGTTGGACAATGTACACTCGAGTTACACCCACTTCCTGTTTTGGCGGCGAAACGCACAAAATGGCCGCCACGCCCTATGACGAAAAGTTATTCTTTTAACAACTTTTCATCTCTAATGTCTTAAGATGGCACAGACCGAGTTTGAAGTTGATCGGATGAAATCTCTAGGAGGAGTTCGTTAAAGTACGACGTGGAAATGGCCGAAATCGCACAAATTACGAAAATGGCGGACTTCCTGTTGGGTTTAGGGTATGGCTCTAATGAAGTTTGTTGTACATCTTGACATGTTACATATGTGTACCAAGTTTCGTGAGTCTACGTTAAACGCACTACAGAGGCTAAATCTTTTTAACTTTCTAGTGGGCGCTAGCGAGCCATTTTTGTGCGCCTATTCCCGAAACCCTTAAAATACGTAAATTTTCACCAGACATGATGCGAGTTTTTGAATATGTTAAGCCCCTCAAAAAGGCAATTAATTTGCCGTAATAATAATTCCTTCAGTTTCAATAGGGCCATCGCCGCTTTCCATGCTTGGGCCCTAATGACTAAATTTGGTAAAGCTGGTAAGGGTCTTGTTCTTACATGTAACAATGTGTTTTGAATTAACTGTAATAGTGGTACAGGTATTGCTTTACAGATCCTATTGTATTCTCTATATGTACAGTTTAAATTATATTTGTCTAAGAAAGCTTTATATTCCAAAAAGTTACTATTATCATCTATAATATCATTCATAAATACAATGCCCTTTTCATACCAATCATACCTGAACAATGATTTCCTATTGATTATAATGACCCTATTGTTCCATAAGGTGGATCCATGTGGAGAAAAGTTATGGGTAAATATCATTTTCCAATATTGGAGAAATTGTTTGTGGAAGTTTGACAAGTTAACAGGAATTTTGGTCACCTCAAAATCACATTGCAGAAGAAAATCAAGCCCTCCTACTTTCTTAAATAGATGTCTAGGTATGTGAAACCACATAGAATCTGGTTGTGATAGATATATTTTCAACCAGTTAATCTTAAAGGTCCCAAACATTGATTCAAAGTCCAATGCTTTAATACCACCCATATCATACTCTTTAACCTGCTGTGATTTCTTAACATAATAGGTTCTGTTTTTCCACAGGAATTGGAAAACAATTGAATTGGCTTTCTGAACATTACCAGAAGAAACATACAGGGAGTGACATGGATAAATTACTTTGGAAATACCTTCTGATTTAGACCGAGGGACTCTACCAAAGATAGTGAGATCTCTGGTAAGCCAGCGACTCAAAGATTACTTCATATCTATTAAACGGTTAGAAAAATTAACATCTTCTCTTCTAATAGCATTTTTAGATAAAACTATTTCTAGATATTTCACTTCAGCTTTAACCTCAATTGATGAGATGATGGAATCCGTTGATGAGTGAATGGGAAGTAGCTCACATTTTTTTATATTGAGGGTTAATCCTGAAGCTTTAGAGAAAATTGATACTGAATCAAGGGCACCATCAACCATGAATTTATTCCTTAAAAGGATTGTTGTGTCGTCTGCAAATTGACTAATTTTAAATTCCTTGTCAAATATTGAGATCCCATGCAAGTCAGGGTTGTGATTAATGAGCATTATAAGTGATTGTGTGGCTAGAATAAACAGTTTGGGAGAAATCGAGCATCCCTGCCTAATACTGCGGAGCACTTTAAACCTAGGAGTTATACCAGGATTAAAGGACACAGAGCTATATATGTCAGTATAAAACATCTTAATTATTTTACAAAAGTTGCTCTATCTAAGATTTCAAATAAAAAGGTATGTTCAACAGTATCAAAGCCTTATAAAAATCAAGAAATAAAATAAAAGCATCAGTATTTAATGAAGTCTTGATAATCAAGTATGTCTAATAGCAGTCTGGTATGATTATGTATATTTCTACCCTTCATGAAAGCCGATTGACACTCGTCAATAATATGTGACAATCCCTCATTCAGACGATTAGCATAGACAAATGCCAGCAATTTATAATCGTTACATAACAAGGTAATTGGTCTCCAATTATCCAATAAAAGACGATCTTTGTTAGGTTTGGGAATTAGAGTGATGAGACCATGTTTCATAGTGGGAGAAAGATTACCTTTTGAGATACAATCTAAATAGGCATTATAGAGCATTTACCTGATATCACTCCAAAAGAAAGACAAAAACTACAAGGTTAGCCCATCTATTCCAGGTGACTTCCCCTTAAACATCTGTTGAACTGCCAAGTCTAACTCCTCAATTCGTAGCTCACCTTCCATAAGTTGTTTAAAGTTATCCTTTGTCTTTATAAAACCCTGAATCTTATCTAAGAAAAAACAGCAATCTTCTTTAGAAAAATGGGATTTATACAAGTTACTATTAAAAGCTTTGATGTTTTCATTTACTTCTTCTTGATTTTATACAATAACATCATTGATATTTAACTTCCGAATATTTTTCTTCGTCTGTCTTTGTTTTTCCAGACTAAAAAAGTAAGAAGAGTTTTTCTCCCCTTCTTCAATCCAACGAGCCCTTGAACGAATAAATGCTCCCTTGGCCTTTTCCAGATATATGTTCTCAAGATGGGACTGTAAATTGTTTAATTCAGTCTGTACTTGCCGTGTCAAATCATTTTTACAGCATAGCGTATTGATGCGACTAATGATGTCCCTTTGTCTTATCTTTTTAAGTGTTGATGATTGCTTACTTGTTCTGATAGCTATCTGGTTAACTTTGAATTTAAACCATTCCCATTTACTCAGAAAAGACATTTCCAATTCACCTACTTCTTTAACCAGTTGTTTAACTACATTACAAAACCCAGTATCTTCCAAAAGGGTATTGTTAAATTTCCATATGGAATTTATGTTATTCTCTCTTCCACCTGGAGAAAGTGTCAAGAATATTACACAATGATCAGTCAGGGGTGATGCTGAAATATCACAACTATTAACCTCATTAATGAGATTGTCTGATATTAACCAATTAATCCAATCTTGGCCATTATTAGATGAGTTGAACCAGGTATATTGTTTTCTTTGTTTTTCATTCTCCAATAATCTATTAGATTGGCCTTTGTGATCAATTCAAGTATTGTTTCATCAAGTGTGTGGCAATGTCTCTTTGATGGTAAACGGTCTAACCAAAGATCACGGGCTAGCTTGAAATCTCCCCAAATTATTACTTTATCCATTGAATATTTTCAACGGCATTTTCCATTCCTCTAAGTACTTACTTAAAGATGAGAATAGATTTTTGTTCTGTGTTCTTTTGTTATAACCATACACACATAATAAGATGTAGTTTATACCGTTCATTTCTGTTGACCATTAACCAATAACCGGTAGAGTCACTTTTATGGTCAATAATTTTCCCAGGAAATCTATTTAATAAAATCATAACTAAAATCATAACCATGACTGAAAAAGATGGAGTCTCCCCATTGCAATTTCCAAAATTTTGTGTCAGCCTCAGCTGAGTGAGTTTCTTGTAAAAAAAACACAATTAGCCCTTTGCTCCTTACAGAAAAGAAAAATAGCCTTACCTTTTACATTATCTTTCATCCCCCTAGTATTTAAAGAAATAAAGGACAACATTTAGGTAATAATAGATAATCTATAAACAATGCACAAAAGAGTGTAACGATGCGCAGGAATGAGTAGTTAGTCCTAAATCTACATGTTTTGTGTAACTAGCAAACTAGAAACTGTAGAGGGAGAAAGGGAAACCTACAAACCTAACAGCTATTGTAGCAAAGTTCTATTTAATTTTGTCTTCTTTGGGTGAGTGTTGCTCCGCTTCCATTTCTTCCTCAATGTCAAAATCATCACATGCCTCATGGAGAGCAGCCAAGTTGTAGTTGTGGTCGGACATGGTTCCAAAAAACGAAGAAAAAAAACCCAGAATTTTGTAATAGCCTACTTTTATCACTTCATTTTGACCTTACATTGAATAGCTGTTTAGTAGAGGGGTTGTTACACTAGTTGTTATCACATTTCCAGGACTAAAAAGAAACTTTTTACCAGAGCCTGCAAAAAGTGCTGCCACTCACTCTGCCATCTTGAAACCCCCCCCCGGTGGAGAGCAACTGCGGCCGCCTTGATCTTGTGAGATTATCGTTGCCCACGTGTGCATGACGTCAGAGCAAGTCGGGATCAATTTGGACACAAATCTAACCGACATGCATTGGGCAGCGATCGCCGGTGATCGATTCTGCGCAGATCTGGCTCATCTCAACGAGCCTAATGTAACGATGGGTTTCTTCTGTTGCCTAGACTCAGGTTTGACTATAAAATAAATAAACATGGGCGTCCAATGCCGGAAACAAGACGGCACTGCACGTCTCACTTTATTCAACCACAATACAGTCAATACTACACTTTATCCACTTCCGCTTTTCCCTTCAAAATAAAAGCTCTATAGTTTACTGTCACTTCCTCTTAACCCTCCTGTTGTCCTCGGATCAAATTTCACCCGTTTTCAAAGTGTCTGTATCAGAAATATAGGTTACTTAAAACCAAATTGCCTCAAAAATAACATGGATGGTTCCATACAACGGTTTCTGCAAGTAAAATGAATGATTTTACAATTCAATGAGAGTAATGATACTCTCATTGAATTGTGGGGATTTTATTCAACTTTATAGCATTTGAATAGAAATTTAAATGGTTTCAAAACAGTTTCCTGGCTAAAACGTTGACATATACCAGTCTGTGATCCACTCCACATCCTGATTTTAATTGTTAGTCAAAATAATTCATAATTTGTGCTTTTTTTTAAACTCAGAAAGTAGGTATAAGTAAATATTAATGAGGTTTATTGACCATGAATTCCAGAAATAAGTGTAACACTAGTGGTAATAGGTTGGAATGAAGTTGGCTAAGAAGATGTAACAAAATGGGGTGATCATTTATACTTTACAGACAAAACAGAAGGACAACACAAGGGTTAACCTTCAACTGAGAGTTAACATTAAAATACCTTACACTTAAACATTTAAGCTCTTCTGTGTTTAAAAAAATAATGTTACAGCTGTAATGCTGATAGAATCAGATATTTAATAAAAACATCTGTAATGAAGCTACAGAAGTTCTGAGTTCTCTTAGAAGACACTAAGTAAAACTGGAAGTTCATAAGATTACATTTAGAACCAACAGTGTTGCAATGTAACCATGTACAAATACTTTGTTACTGTACAACCGTTATAGGCGACTAGAGATGTGTTGCATAGACAATAAACATGCATGAAAAGTTTCCAACATACTTATCCGTAGGCAATACTGGTACACTGCATACAGGCAGGCTATACGCTGGGCGTGTGGAGTTTTTGGCAGGCATATAAGGAAGCCTCTACCCTCCTGTCTGGTTTCAGAGAGGTGACAAGACCTATCATGGCTTTCAATGGCCTCGTTTGGATGAAAATGAATAAAAACCATATTGGCATGTAAAACATGAATAAAATAAAAAAAATAAAAAGTATTTTTCAGTTCAAGATTTAAGTCACGCTTGTTCGGTTGTGATCGCTCAACCGCCCTTAAAATGTAATAAAATAAACACGTTTCTTCCCAAGAGGGAGTTTTTCCTCGCCACTGCCGCAGTGCTTGCTCTTGAGGGAATTACTGTAATTGTTGGGGCTTTGTAAATTATAGAGTGTGGTCTAGACCTACTCTATCTGTAAAGTGTCTCGAGATAACTTAAGTTATGATTTGAAACGCACAGACAGAGCCCAAAACATGTAGCATGCAGAACCCCTTGCAAAACCACATGAGGTAGATGCACACAGAGTAGGCACAAGAGCGGCAAGCTAAAATTATTGGTTCTTACAAAGACTAAAAAGGAATGATTTAGTGCAAACAACTAATTAAAAAAAACAGTAATAAACAGCACACAGAGAAAATAAAACATGCGGCATGAGATAATCACCACCAAATGAAATGACAGATAGGAAGGAATATAACTACTACAACTAAAACAACTAACAACTAAATTAAATACTCACAACTAAATGATTGGACCTGTCTGGGAAAAATAAATTGTAATTTGATTTGCTGTAGCGTGACTGGTGGGCTAGATAGAGGCTGACGGCGTCCTACTTGGCAATTTGTTGGAATGATTTGGCGATGGGGGCGGGTGCACAGGCTGACAAATTGGCGCTAACCTCTTGAAGAGCCTTGGGTGAATTTGTGTAGTTCTCCCGAAGGGCCTCGATTAATGACGTTGCATAACCTGCAGACATAATAATAATGATAAAATACTGTATAATATAGTAATTATAGTAATAATAATAATAATAATAATAATAATAATATTTAGCGGCTATTTGCCTGGATTGCATTTAAACTACACCAGTTATACTCAAGCACTTATAGTTCTCCTCTTACAGCGACTGCCTCGCTGATCTCACAATTGTTAAAAGCGTTGATATTACTTTGTGCCCCCCCCCCCCTTTCATAGAAAACTAATTGCTGACACTCAAAACCGGAGCGCATTACGCGCGCATTCACGCTAAACCGGAGCCTATGGCTAACGACCAACATCTTCCCCTTTCAAACAGTTTCTCCCCACTCAGTGATAGAAGAAGAGAAGCCAACTCTGGATATTGGGAGCTCTATTCTGCAGAACGTGAAGTTGGTGGCTCCAGCGGCTGCGGTCGCGTGCGTCCCTGGGGCCAGAGCGTGGCCTGGATTAGTCTTGATCTCGATCTTTAGTTGAGTTGAAGACACACCTGCACACATACGGCATCAGCTGTATCCCAGTGTGAGTCACATTATAATGTTTCAATGAAAATTTTAATTCATTTTTATTGAAACATTTTAACATAACCATAACCTGGTTATTCATTCATGATTCTAACCCTAAACAAACCGGGAACTATGTTCTCAGACAGGCTTGCTGCGAGCATATCACTCCGCCCAAGTACTATATTCTTCCGCCTGAGAATATAGTTCCCGGTTTGTTTACGGTTAGAAGATGGCTGTGTCTCATGTTACGTTGTTTTTTGTACACGCTGTGACTCTACATATCACAACATGTAAATAGGAACATGTTGGCGTTATTTTGTCACTTATTGGGAGCAGTAGGATTACTGGAACCATTCACCTGCAGGTTCTGTGATGGGCTGATGCCGCTGGAGCCGTCAGACAGCTTTACAGCACGCACGGAGATGAGAAGGGTATGTATCGACTTGTCTAACTCTGGGGGTTGTGGAGCGATGTGACAGTTATCGAGGCATAATATCACTTTTTCTTTTAAAGCCAACTCCCTTTCTCCCCCCCGATAACCCTCGCCCTCTAAGCCCTCTTCAGCGCATTACAGCCGTTACAGATACTGTCAGCGGGGCGGATGGTTAAGCCTAAATTAAAGGAGTTATTTGAGATACTTCCCTATAGTTAATACTGTAGGTATTGAAACATTATTGGTTCGG
Source organism: Perca fluviatilis (assembly GCF_010015445.1). Taxonomy (NCBI): domain Eukaryota; kingdom Metazoa; phylum Chordata; class Actinopteri; order Perciformes; family Percidae; genus Perca; species Perca fluviatilis. The sequence goes on from NC_053116.1 coordinate 3,239,308, forward strand.
ATATTATAAGTTATAATATTATTAATTATGAACAGGTTCAAAGGAATTAGTTTAGATACTTCCCTATGGTTTAGATTATTTTTTGAGAGACACACACACCCCCGCATTCACGGGTTCTCGCTACGGTGGAAACCCGATGACGAGACAAGAGGCTTTCGATTGACAACCTAGATGTCCCCCGCATGTGAAATACACAGCACACAGAAGATCTTTACAACCAAACAATTACAACTGATTACTCACACTCGGACAGCTACCTCTGCCTTGGTCACAGAGGTTTCCGCTCAGCTGGAGGATCAAAGGTCTGCTTGTCAGGTCGGTCCCCGGGGTCGCTGCAAACCGCACGGTTAAAGAGGAGGCCACCACTTCCCCTTTCGGGGTGTCCCCGCTCACACGGGTAAAGTGGAGAAAAAGTAGAAAAAGGAAAAAGGGAAAAAGGTCTTCTAAAACGGTTCAAGACGAACACAGGTGGTTTTATTTTTTTTTAAAGCAAAAAGTTAACAAGAAAAAACAAATAAGCCAAAAAAAATGAATAAATGCAAAAATTAACTAAATTCAATCTCTCAAAAATGCTCCAAGACACAGGATGTCCCTACAGCAAGGGTTTAGGTCAAGAGAGCAGAAAATACGCCCAAGAGCCATAGTTTTTGGCTCAGCACCCATTTTTATATGTACATTTCTTGGAGTTCAACCCCCCATCACAGCGAGGTGTGTTTTACCACCTTTTTATCCTTACATGGTAATACAGTCTTAAAGCAAGCATCAGGTTGGATATACGTAGAAACATCTCATATGACGATATTTCCTATATGCATATGCATTTTGCTATCGAACATAGAATCTAACAGCTTAGTTCATTACGAGGTCAATGCAGTAACCTTTTTCTCCCCTATGTGCACCCAGAGCATAACCCCCAAGTGCATGTATACAGGGCCCCAACAGCACTTCCTCTTTCTAGCTGTGCAGGTTCAGACAGACAGTTACACAAAGCAATTTATGCGTCTGAAGCCTCTTGCAGACACTTCCTCTACATGACTGCGGGGTCAGACAGGTAGCTTCACACAGTAATTCACACAAAAATGTCTCTAAGCATGTTTATAGTAATATCAGTAACACAAAAAGCATGATTATATTTCTAAGCAGTCATATAATTCTAAAGGCACATTAGCACTCACAAACCAAAATCAAACGCAGTATTATAGTTTCAAGAGCACAAATATATTTTAGCTGTTTGGGTTAACTCATGTCAAAAGCAGAAGCACAGTAGCAACTGTTCTTGAGCTGATACATTTCAAAAGCAGAAGTATAGTTTTAGCTGTTTTTTGGATTAATACAAATACATTTCAAAAAGCAAATATATTTCAAGATTTTCACATACTCTCGTTCAACAGGGTTACGGTGAATAAGCTAAATTCCCAATAAGTCGGCGTGTTCCTTTAAAACACCTTCAGCTCACCTATGCTTACATATAGGTGTGGTTCCAGTGGAACTTAAATAGATCTATACCAAACAGCATACTGCAAAGTCTGCTACATCAAGAAGAATGTTGCTTGAGAGTACAAACTGTCATCTTTACATGCTTTTGTTTACAAGACAGATACAACTGTGTGTTCTGACTTTTGCCCATTTATTGACACTTGGCACTCTGTGCTTTCTGTGTCTGTTGTTGGTTTATTGTCATTTGTCAGTCTTTTGTGTAGTCTTTTGTCTTCTGCTGTATTTTGTGTTCCTGGATTTGTTCCCCGTTCCTTCAGTGTGCCTGTTTTTCTGGATTACACACCTGCTCAGTTTACAGTTTGTAAGTCTCTTTGTGTTCTCATTAAATTATTATTATTTCTACTACTGTTTCCTCCTCGCATTTCTGCACTCGGGTCCAAGCCACATCTCTGACAGAAATCTGCCTGATTAAACATGTTTGTTTAGCCAGCTGCATTTTTACAACATTTTTAAATATCATTTCTTACTCATAAGTTTTATATTTTGCTCAGTGATGTCACAGAAACACAGCCAGTTAAAAATAAGTTGTTTAGGGGGAACACAGGTAGGTTGAGGGCAAAGCTAGTTAGTAGTAAGGGATATTAGTAAACTACTGGCCATGTTCTTAATTTACAAACAACACGCAGTAATCGTTTCTGTCATATCACTGACAGAGCACTACGCTCCCAGAATGCGGAGCTACTTGTGGTTCCTAGAGTCTCTAAAAGTAGACTGGGGGCCAGAGCCTTCAGCTACCAGGCTCCACTACTGTGGAACCAGCTCCCAATTTGGGTTTGAGGGGCAGACCCCATCACCACATTTAAGAGTAAACTGAAAACCCTCCTCTTTGATAAAGCTTATAGTTAGGGAGTGAGGAGTTGCAGCATCCGCCTAACCGGCCCATCTGCTTCTCTTCGTAGTCATCAGTTTTATTTATCATATAATCAATAATATAGCGAGAGTAGAGGCAGGGGAGAGTTCAAGCCCGATCCGGCACCTTTCTCTAAGCTAACCTGCCTCTCTTAGTTATGCTATTATAATTCTAGACTACCAGGGAAGTTCCTTCCTTCCTACGACACACTGAGCTGCTCTCTCATCTCTGTTTTCACTTATTTCCTTTTGTATGCATCCTGTCCCAGAAATGCTTGTTAGTAACCTAGCTCTGGGGAGTTTACTCCACGGAGTTCTTATGTTTCTTCTCCGCAGAGCTTTGCTCTGCGATTCTCTGCGATTCTCTGCAATTCCCGGCCGTGTCCTGCTGCGTCCGCCGCATCCACCCATGCTCTGCAGCGCCACGTTACATCCCGCAACGCCCTGCTGTGATGTTCATACGCGTAGTCAGGATCCGGTATAGGAGACTGCACCACTCAGTATGACACGATGCGCCCTGCTATGACATGAACTTCCACGATGACCTTCGAAGTCACTGTTCCATTATCTTTAATGTGACTATTATCGCCACTGTTCATCACACCCCCAACCGGCCCCGTCAGACACCGCCTACCAAGAGCCTGGGTCTGCCGAGGTTTATTCCTAAAAGGGAGTTTTTCCTTGCCACTGTCGCAATAGCCACTGCTAATTCTTGCTCTTGAGGGAATTACTGTAATTGACCGTTCGCAAAACCCCGCCCTCGAACGGTCCTCGTCCAATCCTGGCTCAGCAACTGTAACTAAGGAGAAGGACCCCCGTCAAACATTGCGATTTCAGCAAGATCGTGAAACGATGCGCCTATGGTACAAACGTACCCCAAACAACCTAAACGTTGTCCTTTTTGAACACTGATTAAACGAGAACTCCGGGCAATTTTTACGTTAATCTTGACCGCTATATGTATAGGAGTACTGTCGATAGCAAAAAACACGAGCCGAATCATTGCTAGCAACACGGAGCTGCTAAAGCTAAGCTCCCACTCAGCTAAAACGGCAGTTTTGGGGGCATAAGATAAAGAGTGCCTTTGTGCCTCTTAACAGACACAAAATGCAATTAAAATGTGCAACATGAACAGGGCCCTTACATGACAACAAGATGCGTTTAGCAACTTAGCCATTGTTTAAATTCACCTACCCTCTTAGCTCGCTGCTGCCGTCTGGGATGAGTGAGTGTGTTCAGCCAGGCTCGGTAATAATCATCGCAGCAGTTCCATGTGTATTTGTAGCATATATATGTGTATTTGTAGCATATATATATATAATTATATATATATATATATAAATATAATATATATATATATATATATATATATAATATATATATATATATATATATATATATATATATATATATATATATATATATATATATATATAAATATAATATATATATATATATATATATATATATATATATATATATATATATATATATATATATATATATATATATATATATATATATATATATATATATACTAAATATACATATATCACAAATACACATGGAACTGCTGCGTGATGATTATTACCGGAGCCTGGATACAGCACATATATATATATATCCATTTTGTGTGCGATCCATCTGGCGTTGGTGAATATGAGTCTCTGCAGTGGCGAATTGTGTGGTAGTTTCCTTAGCCAGGCTAGCAGCCCCGACCGGGCATCCTTCTACTTCCTCCCTCGCCTGCCGTGGCCGACAACAATCCACAGGCGGCCGCTGGTCTGGTGGATGTCCTCCAGAGGACAGTTCATGCTTTCGTGGCGAAATTTTGAAGTTTATTCCCTCCTCAAAAATAGGTATTTGAGCACTGTAGTGGTTATGATCATATCAGTGACTATGTAACTACATGGAAACGGGCCAAATCATGCCTGTTTCCCGTACAGTAACAGCGCCACTGAAGGCTAGCTCTAGCTCCATAGTTACTCCAAGCTTCTTCCCTTGTGAACACCTCCACTCTTCACTTTTCACACATTAAGCTCCGATCTGCACACTGCCGTTTACCTTTTCCTGCTACAACTGAATTCCCACGGGACTTAAGCGCAAGACTACAGCCTTCTGTAACGCTAGCTACTCTACAAGAAACAGACATCACTTGGTCCGCCATGGCTATGTGTCTGGTTCTCAATTGTTTGACGGGCGTAGTAACAATAACTAGGGGGCGTGGCTTTTGCGAACGGTCAATTGTTGGGGCTTTGTAAATTATAGAGTGTGGTCTAGACCTACTCTATCTGTAAAGTGTCTCGAGATAACTCTTGTTATGATTTGATACTATAAATAAAATTGAATTGAATTGAATATCAGGAAACTCACAGGTGTAACTAATAATAGTGATGATGACAGTATGCTAAGCCAGTATTCACTAAACAATAACACTGAAACTAGGCCAGCTCTGGTATGGGGCTATTAGCAATGCTATTAATTACACCTGTGCACTTCCTGCTTGGACTAAAAAAAAGACCTGTTGTTTCTCCGTAGAGCAGATTAAATTAGTTTTGGGAAACAAGTTCTGCTGGCCATTATGAGTTAGTAGTTCATTAGTTAGAGAGGTATCTAATCATATTCAGGACCCTCATACGACCCATATTTCCGGTGCAGGAAATACAACCCACAGGAGCATTTACCCTCCTCATACCTAAACGTAACGTTTAAACATGTTAACGTTCTGAAACGGTCTCAGTTGGTTATAGGTTTAGGCACAACATTTACTTGGTTAGGTTTAAACAACACAACTAATGAGTTACTCTCAATGTTTACTTTTATTAATAAACACACACACTCCACTTTTCTTCTTGAAATAATACAACTGATTTTCTTTAAAATGTTCTACTTTACTGGGCTTTTTTAAATGTTACAACTTTTTTTCTTGAAATATTTAGATAATTTTACTTGAAATATTCAGACTTTTTTTCTTGAAATATTTTGATAATTTTACTTGAAATATTCAGACTTTTTCCCTTCAGAAACAGCTCCTTTAACCCTAGGCTAAGTGTGAGAAGCTGAAATGTAAACACAGCTTGACGGGCGTGTTAGTCCCACCCCCTGGCGCTGTTATGATCTGAATCTGTTCACAGAGTTTAAACATGAAACAGAAAGTTTAAATGTTTCTCAATGATTCATCCTCTTTAACTGCGGACGAGCATGGATTTATTGTCTTAATAGTAGATAGGTCTATAAGTTAAGTTAGAAAATGTTGGGAAAAAAAAAGTTTAAACATTACAGGATGTTTGAAAGAAAAGTTTGAATATTTTCAGAAGAAAGTGTGAATATTGAGAAGAAGAAAGTGTGACTTTGAGGATGGATGAGTGGGACCACCGTTTTGAACATTGATGTAAAAAGCTGTGGTCTCATTTATAAAACTGTGCGTGTATTTATATAAAGTATATATAAAGTGCATTTACGCCCAAAAGCCCAAAATGGCGTACGCCCCAAAAAAATCTGATTTATAAAACCGTGTGTACGCACACCTGTAAGCAATGTTCCCTTTATAAATCAGAGATTACCTACAAGCGTGTGTACGTGAATCAGCCTCTTATCGCGCCCTGAACACACCCATTTTTAACCATAAATAGTCAATGCAAAGCACCTCGTGAATGCTGATCAGTATATGAATGACACTGGCAGTTGATACACCGAATCATGATGACTGGCGGCGAAAAAGCAAAAAACTTCTCAGACGTTCAGGAATTGCTGCAAATTGAATTATAATTTCGGCCTATTCTTGCACAGTGTAGGGAAACCTGATCTATAACTACATGCAGGGCATGAAATTAACACCCGCCAAATGTGGGTGAATTTTGCAATTGGCGGGTAACACTGTCAATCTACCTGCCACTTTGGCGGGTAGCCAATGAGAATTGAGTGATTCAGATGCGTAACTATCGGTAAGCAGGGTACGCGGTTGCTTGTTTATGTTATGAAGACGAGACGTGTGTGTGACTCGAACATCTCACATTGACCAACAAAACGTACAGCGAAAGACCGTGCAACACATTTCAGACCGTCTTGCCAACCTGTAGACATTGTAACATCAATATACGCTGTAACGATTTTTCACTCTTAAGTCTCTGAACGTTGCTGCTGTTTCATCTTGTCAGCTGTCTGCAGCGGGCGGGCCTGTTGCTCCGTTTCCCCCGAGACTGGCGCACGCACACACACACACACACACACACACACACACTGGATGCAGGCAAAAACGCAGATGAGACCTACAGGATGACCTAAATTGAGGACAGCTACTTTATTGTAAGGGCAATGATAAGTTAAAGTCCAATATGAAACCGTATGAATGTGTGTCCCAGCCCAGGTTAGGAAATTAACTAACAATGTAAAGATCAACAAAGCCACTGACAGATATGTTCATATTTGATTCATTCAATGAATGATTATTTTGTGTCTTAAATCCACCAGCCGTTTTCATATTATACCAACATCATTGGCCTTTTTGGTAAGGTTCCTAGGAAATCTCAGCCCAGAGTAATTCATTAATAGTACTAATTATTATTCTCCCCAAAACAAGTTTCCTTTTTATTAATTTTTTTTATTTTTAAGAACTATACAAAAGAAGTTGCAACTTTTTTGGAACAACTCATGTGTTATGGTCCACATTCACCAGTGTTTTTTTGTTGTTGTGGTGCGCGTAGGCTACTCCTGATGCAGTATTATTAAGGCTGGCCCCCCTACTACAGCACGTGATGACGGCGCGATGTCCACGAGTAGGCTACCATGAATAGGACAGGACTGGATCATAGAGACACAGGAAGACCAGTTTTTCACCTTTTATGAGGCAAAAAAAAACAACTGGCTGGTAAAAAGTCGGTTGGTGGTCAAAAAAGTTAACTTCATGCCCTGACTACATGTATTAAAGGGGTGATAGAAAGATTATATAGGGTATTTCACACTGTTCCTTAAGGTCTCCTAATGGGGTATGTAACATTGGTTGGGCTGAAAATGGCCTGGTTGATATTTTATGGGCCCTTATGCATCCCTGTGTTTTGGCCCTATTTGTAACAAGAGCTTTTCTTCCAAATATGGTATGCTCATGAATATTTAGATGAGCTGCGCGCTGATTGGTTGAGCGAATCGCCATACACACAGATTAGAGACGCGCGTTGATTGGTTGAGCGAATCGCCATATACACATATTAGAGATGCGCGCTGATTGGTTGAGCAAATCCCCTTACACACACATTAGAGACGTGACAGAATCTCATATTCCAGACACTGCAATGTTTCGTTACCAAATTCACTTCTGAGACTTTTTTATGCAAGAAATCAACTATATAAAGCTCAAATATGGGCCGTTTTATGAAAATTGATGGCTAATTGCAAATTTGGTAAGACATGTCGGACTTTAGGAGCTCCACACAGTCTGACGAGAAAGCGGCAGCCTGCTGGGTTCCATACCCAGGGCAAAGTCACCCTTTGTGGATACTGCACTACCGGGGCTCCGCGGCATAACTATAATATATTTACGGTTTGAATTTCGTCACGCCACTTATATAACATCAACCCCAATGTCTTATAAAGCTAACCGCTGTGTGTCATTTGATTTTAAGGCATTTTTATGAATGCAAGACGTCTTGTTAGGACGACCAGCTAGCTAGCTACACTTTCGGCATAACTATAGTATATTTACAGTTTGAATTAGGGCTGGGCGTATCGATCTAAATATCGATAGTATCAATACCAAGATGAGTATTGGTATCGGATCGATACTGTCGTGATGAGATCGATACTTTTGTTGTAGTTTCTCTCCGAGTTCATGCGAGCACAGTGTCTCTTCAAACAGCGCCTCTCCCTCCCTCTCTCTCTCTCTCTCTCTCTCTCTCTCTCTCTCCCTGCTCTGCCGGAGGCAGAGACTATATACTGTCTATGGGCGGAGAGCGGAGAGTCAGAACAGTGAGAGAAGCCCGTGATGTTGGCGGAAAGTAAGAGAAGCGCTATATGGAGTTTATTGACTCCAGCTGATACGGAAACTGCCACATGTGTGCAAAAAAAGTTATTCGCCACTGTGGGAACACCACCAATTTGCATAAACACATTAAAGCAGTTCACCCGAGAGAGAACTCCGAGCTGCAAAATAAGTTGAGGAAGGAGGAGGAGGGGGAAGAACCCCAAACCAGACCCCCCAACACAGAGACAGGTCTCTGGCAGAGGCTTTTCAGCCAAGAAATCAGGAGTATGCCACCAGCATTAGGCCATGTTGTTCACAGTGATCAGAGAGGCAGTTAGCAGACTGATAGAACTACTATCATAAATTCAGCCAGTTGAAAAAAATCTTAATTGTTTCACTGGAACTTAAAAATATACACTTAGGCCTATATAAATATATATACCTCAAACCTGAAATATGAATATTGCTGAATATATTAACCCTTTGTGTTAACTGGAAAAATTTGTATTCCTATGTAAGCTACATGCAGATTACAGTTACAGACTTATTATGAATATTAGTAAATAAAAACATTTAGATTTGCCTAAAATCTTTGTCCTGTGTTTTATCATAATCATAATCAACTAACTAAAGGCAAAATCACAAAATGATTCAATGATCGTGACGTTACAAGTAAAAAGTATCGGTATCGATATCGGCGATACTAGCCCTGTATTTACTTGGTATCGGATCGATACCAAAATTCCCAGTATCGCCCAGCCCTAGTTTGAATTTCGTCACGCCACTTATATAACATCTACCTCAAGGTCTTATAAAGCTAACCGTTGTGTCCGATTTGATTTTAAGGCATTTTTATGAACGCAAGGAGTCTTGTTAGGACGAGCAGCTAGCTAGCTATATGTCCCATTCAATACAATGGGAAACGATTGTAGCTAGCTAGCTACACTTTCGGCATAACTATATTATATTTACAGTTTGAATTTTGTCACGCCACTTATATAAAATCTACCCCAATGCCTTATAAAGCTTAGCTAACACTCGTCCGATTTCAATTTTATTGCATTTTTGTGAATTTCAGAGGTCTCGTTAGGAGGAGGCTAGCTAGCTCTCATTGATGGACTCCAGCTCATCAATGAGACTCGCGGACAACAACTGTTTATTTCCCCAATCGTTTGTTTAAATAACTCAGCACATTATGAATACACACATTATAAGATTAACTGGAACATGTGGTAACAGATTGCTGGCGTAACAAGCTCACTGACCGCGCTCTCGTTCACACACACCGGGCATTTAGCTAGCAGGAAGAGCAGCGCCGTTTGGTAGTCCATTAACCCACAAAATGGTGACTTTGCGCAGGTATGGAGTGCCGTAGGCTGCCAGCCTTGACGGAGCTCAATCGAGCTCACAGCAGGCCGGGGTCTGTGACGGAAGGCAGGCCAGGCAGCGAGGCAGCTACACAGGCAGCACCGACCGCTGAACTCCGACACACAGTCGGACAAAAATTGCAATTAGACATACATTTTTGTAAAACGGCCCATATTTGACCTCTACATAGTTGATTTCTCGCATAAAAAAAAAGTCTCAGAAGTATTTAATGGTAAAATATTAGATGAACAATGTATACAATTTCTGAGATCTGCCCGACCTAGATTCAGAAGACTAACTGATCTCAGGTCAGTTGTGTAGCCTATGCAAATGTTGGGGCGTGACAAAGAGAGAGACTAGAGCCAAATGACGAGAAGCTGCCGAGTTGATGTCAACTAGGCGGCAAAAAAGGTTTCAAATTGTGAGATTTGCAGAGGGAAGAGGTGTCAATGGGATTTAGAGGTTCTATGTATGTCCTAGTTACCCACTAAACTGTCATTATTCAACTATGACAAGGTAAAATCGGTTTTGCGTTCTATCACCCCTTTAATAATACGTCCAAAACGGCAGGCATTGCAGCACTTCGATATACCAGACGTATATAATAAGATTTAACAGATCTATATATTAGATCCAAACAAGCCTTAGTGATAAAGGTGAAGATTATATATAATATTTATAAAAAAAAAAAAAAAAAAAAAACACTTAACTGTCTGACATTTCCCTCTGGAAGCCGGTTTCCCCCAGAGTGGCGAGTACCTGTATTTGGACCGGAATGGCACAGTTCCAGCCCTCTCTACTGGACCCAATTCACTACACAGATCCAAGAGCTCAGCTTCGGCAAATCAAGTCATTGTCATGGTCCCTGAAGTTTCTCTCCTCATTCTTCCATTAGTGTAGTCCTCCTGCAGGGCCAGCAGTGCCATCATGCAGCATTACGCACGGGGGTCACCGCAGTCGCGACACTAGTTGAAGCCTTCTCCTGAACAGCGGTGACGCTAATGAGCAAAGGCTACCGATGTTGCTCTTTCTACGGACTAGAAGAAGAAAAGGTAAACAACGGCAGAACTGGCAGCAGCATTGCAGTCAATGCTTCGATTTGATTCAATGACCTACTTCTTCGGATCAAGCCGTTCATTCACCATAAAAGAACGCATCTTAACCCAGTAAGTTTACAAGAGAGACTTGCAGTCACTCTGAGAGTCTTGGTATCCGGTTGTCGGCGACCACGTTCAGGCCTCCCGTTTCCGCTTTGTCGCGCGCCACTGAAAGAAAGAAAAAGAAAAAACTCGGCTTGCGCTCCATAAATCGGGCGCGCCACCTTGGATGCGGCTAGTATAATTCACCTTTAACGAGGACATTAAGGGTAACGATTGCACGAAAGCTTAATGGATGTATTTTCAGACTTTGACATTTGATGATGTATGCACAGTATTAAAGACATTTATTTATTGGAGTGTCTATTTGCGCCCCCGGTACAAATAGCCTCGGCCACACAGCTGAGCTATTCACACCCTGTGACGTAACAACAAAAACACGTTGCTCACGTCCACCGAAATCATGGCCGACGTTCATCTTCCATGACAGCAGAAACTGGCATATTAGGAAAGTTTTGTCTCTAAAGTTTATAACAATTGGAAAATGGATACTACAGTTGCGCTTTCTGTCTTCAGTGAAAGCATACAACCGTTGGTTTGTTAGTTAGTATCTATTTTTTGTATACAGTATGGTTACCTAGCAACCGAGGCTTGAAGAAAACAAGTGGTAAAGAGTTGTTCAACATTCTGTAAAAACTGCTGGCTGAGTGGTTAGAATGCTTACCTTTGGTATGGGAGTTAGGAGTTTGATTCCCTTGTGAGGTGATCTTGTAATTTTGGATTGGATAATTTTTTTTTTCAGGGTGTTAGGGGAAGACTCATGAATATGCCTGCTCTGGTTGGGGTTGTTTTGTTTTGGCAAAAAAAAGTTTTTTTTTTTTTTTTTAAAAAAAATTTTAACACGATAAAATAAAAAAAAAGGTGTAATACACGAGTAGTATGGATAACTGTGTGTAAATATATGCCAAGGTACTGTAAATGCACAGGGGTGCAATAGCATACATTGATATTTGTACCAGACGGGGTATTAATAGAACACATTGCTGTGTGCACTGGCGGGGTACAAATAGCATTCATTTCTAATTGCACCAGGGTACGAATAGCATACACTGCTAATTGTACCAGGGGTGCAAATAGCCTCACCCTTTATTTATTTATTCAGTTATTTACACTGTGTTCTGCAGTTAGCTAATGCTAGGGTATTTGATGCTATCCTGTATTCCATGCAGCCGGGCCATCTCCTCCTGCGCTCCGTAGCGGACAATGTGACAGCGGCGATTAAATATAAAGAACAAATTTTTATTTAAGATTTGACTTTGAGGTGTTTATGGAACAGTTATCACTCAGTACAAGCGCAAATAACACTGCTGGATTTCATCTTCACAGTAATGTGGATGAAATGGAAAGAAAAAATGTGCGTGAGGCATCAATACTTGAAAATATTATATGAGTAATCTTATTCCCATTTACTTTCTGCAGTCTGACTTCAGTTCACCACCTCACCATCTGCGTCGCCAATTCCTATTTTGTCTCCAAAATGTGCGTACGCATGGGTCAGAGTTTGCGTGGAGGACTGCACATTCTCCTGTCAATTTAGTTTTTTTATAAATCACAGCCTTTGCTTGGGAAGTGGCGTATGCATTTTCAGCCCCATTTTGTGCGTACGCCACGTTTATAAATGAGACCCCTGAAAGCATTTAAAGACTTTACTTGTCCATTGTTTATTTCTAAAGAAATACGACAATGTATAAAAGGCTCCATTACCTTGTATCTCACGTTATGGCTCCGTAGCAGACGTTTTTGTAAAAATAAGCAAACGATTGTGGCTTGATGGTGTTTTTTGCCGCCAACGTCGCCTTCCAGGCAGCTAACCCTAACCCTAAACATAACCATTGCCGCGCTGCCTGGAATGCAACGTTGGTGGTTACATTTGTCTGATTTCTTGATTATAATTGATTATATGACAGACATTACAAGACAAAACAATATCTAATAAAATATTTAAAATAAGAGTGTACTTTTTCCTACCACACAATATAATGTCTTCTATCTAGATGTTGATACATAAAGTCTTGTGTATGATACTTGAGAAGTTTTGCTTGGACTTAAAGGCACAAACCAGCCTCAGGGTCAGAAGAGTGTCCAGTCTGGTCTTCAGTCTCTGGTTGTAAAAGTGGATGTGAGTTCCTGGCTGGTTCTGGTCCTCCACACTCCTCTCCATCAGCTTCTATTTCCATCTGCCCAACACATTTATGTGTTTTGACATCAGAACGCCAGGCAAATCTTTTGTTACAAACACTGCAGCTGAATTTTTTCTCTCCTGTGTGGCCTGTCATGTGTGATCGTAAACTTCCACTGTGTGTAAAGGATTTCTTACAAACTGAGCAGCTGAAAGGTTTTTCTCCTGTGTGGATTCTTGTGTGTTTCTTCAGGGCTCCACTTTCAGTGAAAGCTCTACCACACTCAGAGCAGCTGAAAGGTTTTTCTCCTGTGTGGATTCTCATGTGTTTCTGTAAAATTCCACTACGTGCAAAAGATTTGTTACAGACTGAGCAGCTGAAAGGTTTCTCTCCTGTATGAGTTTTCATGTGTGACCGTAAAATTCCTCTCTGTGTAAAAGATTTATTACAAACTGAGCAGCTAAAAGGCTTCTCTCCTGTGTGAGTTCTCATGTGTGTCTGTAAAATTCCTCTCTGTATAAAAGATTTATAACAAACACTGCAGCTGAAAAGGTTTTCTCCTGTGTGGATTCTCATGTGTAACCGTAAATTTCTAGACATTAAAAATGTTTTCTTACAAACTAAACAGCTAAAAGGTTTTTCGCCTGTGTGAGTACTCATGTGTTTCTTCAGGTTTCCACTATCAGAGAAAGCTCTACCACACTCAGAGCAGCTAAAAGGTTTCTCTCCTGTGTGAGTTCTCATGTGTCTCTTCAGATTTCCGTTTTGGCCAAATCTTTTCCCACACTCAGAGCAGCTGAATGTTTTGTTACATGTTGAATCATGTTTCAGAGAGTTTAAAGCTGACTGAGGTTCTCTGGTCTCCTTCCAATCAGCACTGTTATCAGTCTCAGGTTCAGAAGAGTCTCCAGTCTGGTCTTCAGTCTCTGGTTGTAAAAGTAGATGTGGATGTGAGTTCCTGGCTGGTTCTGGTCCTCCACAGTCCTCTCCATCAGCTTCTGTTTCCATGTGTTGAGTTTGTCTCTGAGGAAGTTGTGAGGATTGAGCTTTCTCTTCATCATCTTCACTCTTCACAGGGACAGGAGTGAATGGGAACTTGGTGATATCAGCCTCCTCCAGCCCTTGAAGCTGCTCTCTCTCCTGACTGCTCCACAGTTCATCCTGTTCCTTTTTAATGGGTGGGGGGGGCTCTGGCTCCTGCTGGTCCACACTAGAGCTACACTCCTGCTGCTCAGGGGGAACCTCTTCTTTACCCACCAACAGCTGCTCAACATCTGCAGGAAACACATACAGAGAAATGTTGTGGAACTGTATCTTATCACCTGGATTGTGATTGTTATAAAGAAATACTGGTCGTTCAGTCAACTACTTATGTTACATCTACACTACTAGTCTTCCTTTTCAGCCTTGGGAAACTCTTGGAAAGGCTGTTGACTGACATTAGGGCCCTCTTGTGGTGAAATAATGCTACTGCGCTGTTGAGCACAAAGTGGCGCAGTCGATAATTAAGAGGCATCAACAAGGGACGCGTCGGAATAACAGAGTGTGAAGTGGACTTTACTGCATTCAAATGGTTAAAGTTGCGTGTGTCTCTGTGGCCGAGTTGGCTCAGTGGGCGCACATATATGGAGGTTCGCTCCTCGACGCAGCGGCCGAGGGTTCGACTCCGACCTGTGGCCCTTTGCTGCATGTCATTCCCCTTCTCTCTCCCCTTTCATTTCTTAATCTGTCCTGTGGAATTAAAAGCCTAAAAAGCCCAAAAAAAATCATCTTTAAAATTTTTCAGTCTTTCATTGTGTTTTGGTGAGACTTTTGTTGATGCAGAGCTAATCTAATCACCATGTGGCTTCCTAATGCTAATTTAGCTGTGCCTTTATATTTCTAGTAAAACTGTTGTATTTGGACAATGTTGACATTATGCTATGTAAATTACATGGATGTCTGTTTTTATTGCAAGTTAATGGGTGTTATTTCTTTCCCCAAGTAGTACATCCCTTTATGTAATCATCACCTATACAGTCATAACTGAATACCTATTCAATAATTGGTCCTTCGAGGCAGAAGTGAAGTTTTCCCTGGATCTCAGGATGAAGCCAAGTTTCACATACAGTGGAGCCTTACCAGAATTACAACATCCTCTACCTTAGAGACTATGAAATGAGTTTTGTCGGTTACAGGCAAGCCATTACATCTCCTAGTTATCTGCACACAGCACAGTATGCGACAAATCTATAAGAGGCCATTTTGTTTTTGTTGCTATTTGCGGAGCCTGGGCTGTCTACAGAAACCGCGTCTTTTACAGTGTTGTTTGCAAATAGTGTTTGCTGTATGTGACAAAAAATGTTGTAGCCTAAATAACGCGTGACATCGCTTAGAGCAGCTTTAACTATGAACAACCAACAATGAGGAGTAGTGGTGTAACGGAACGTAGTTGATCTGTGGTCCGTACAGATCAAGGTTCGAGCTGCACTCGATAGAATGTTCCATTGAAAGCTGCAGCACAACGTTCTATTGAGTTTAGCCTCTTGTTACGTATACACTCTTTGATGCACCTCTCGAAAAATACACATCACTTGGTAGCGTTGCAATTCCCCGACTCATTTCGTGGTTCTCCTTCTCCATAAAAAACACAAAATCAAGCAGAGGGTTAACTTTTCCTGCTCCAGATTTCCCACCGTATTCAGAAAGAACAGGGGAGACACTTTGGTTCTCTCACTATAACGTTAGAGTCTCACTCCCATAGACTCACTCCGAAGAAAATCGGCGTCACTCTCTCACTTCTTCCTAGCTCTACCACACACACACCGGCTGGCTCGATGCACACACCAGCGGAGAAGTATAAACATCAGCTGTGTGGAGCGCCTTATTTAGGAGCCACTTAAATGCCTGCGCTTCTCTCTGATGCTCCGAAAACGGACATTAGAGGGAACTGAAACATCGCCGCACTAGTTACCAAACACTTAGCGTTAGCTAGTTAGCGCTACAGCAGGTAACGTTAGCCTACCATTAGCTAGTTAGCGCTACACCTGACAGGTAACGTTAGCCTACCGTTAGCTAGCAGCTAACCGAGCATTTTAAAATGCTGACAGCTAAACGGTGAAGAGTGTGTCTGTATTTCACTGGAGAGAACTGTAACACCAGACTGTAGCTGCCGTTGTCTGAAAAACAGTACAGACTGAGCCTCGCCAGCCTCGTGCTGCATTCAAAGAAATTGTAAAATACGCTTTCCCATACAGTGTTTGGCCTTGCCAGTCTCGTGTTGCATTCATAGTAATTGTAAAATACCCTTTTCCCAGCCAGTGTTTTTTGTTGTTGTCGTTAACAGGAATTTACTGGTGAAATAAGATATTGTTACAAGTTATTGTTATTAAATTTTTAATAAATCATTTAATTTTAAATATATATACACAATTCTTTCAGTTCAGGCAACATTTTAAATGTATTGTTTTAGCACCGGGAAATATGAAATCTATTTTTGATGCGTTTTCCCATAACTTTGGTAATTTTACATAGGTTTAAAAATATAGCAATTAATATCGATATCGGAATATTCATTATCAATATCAAATTTTTTTCAATATCGTGCACCCCTACCGTAATCTCCGCCGAAATGACCGGCAGCTCGCGGTGCACTGTCCCCGGCTGACAGTCACCTATTCTGGGATAACTGAACAACCAGCTACAGCTGACCTGAAGGAGCACCATGCGGGGCACCAGAGGCGGTGTTGAGGAACTCCGTTGCGGCTCAACACATCTACTAAATGCTGCTGATACAACCGAGCTGTGATGGAGGTCTGTAGCGGCTTAAACAACTTGCAGTTGCCGCTCCGTAGCACGGAGCTCCACTTCGACGTTTGTTTTTATCGCTACGAAGGAGCTTGCTACAGGTATGCTACATTCAAGAGACCATGGGATGTTAACGTACGTTACTCAGCAACAGGTGGAAATAGGGGCAAGGTTGCGCAATAACGTTAAAATGATTTGAACTTTTAGCGAGGAACGAGAAGTGAATTACCTGTATGTGTGAAAACAGCTTTATCTCACGCATCCGTTTTGTTGTTGTTGAATATATAGCCCCCCCCCCCAAAAAAAAAAAACAAAACTGGGAGGGAAAACACTCAAACCAATTTATATTTCCACAAAATTGGCATGAATAAACATAATGGTATACATGCCCCATGTGTGTGTGTATGAGTCAAAACAAAATAAAACTTGTTTTGAACAATTTCTTTGTCATCTGCAGATTGATTTTAAGTAGAGGGAGAAAAAAAAATAGATTTAAATCGGATTCTTTTTTTTCCTTTTATAAAATCGGGGATTTTTTTTTTTAGGCCATATCGCCCAGCCCTACTGCAACCTCAGGATTGTTCTCCCCAAATACCATCATCACGTGAGCTTTCCAACAAGGGAGAGGAACATTCTAGACCAAGTGTACAGCAACGTGAAGGATGCCTACAAGGCTGTGCCTCGGCCTCACTTTGGACAATCAGACCACATCTCAGTATTCCTCTATCCATCATACAGGCAACTCCTCAAGCAACAGTCTCTTCACTCTCCTGCCCTCAGGAAGGCGCCACAGGAGTATGAAAGCACGGACCACAAGACTCACAACCAGCTTCTATCCACAGGCCATCAGACTCCTAAACACTGCAATATCCCCCCACCCCACCCTCCCCTCCTAAACTCACCCCACATACAGAGCTGTCTAGGCACAGTGCACTTGATCTATATTCTTATCTCCATTTTGTATCTCTTTATCAAACTATTTATTACTTTGTTATTGTTTGTTTTTAACTTAATTGTATTTGTTGTGTAAGGAAGACTAGTAAAGCAAACTTTTCATTGCATGGTGTAAGTTGTCTTTACTGTGCATTTGACAGTAAACTTGTTGAATCTTGCTAGTTTAGCTGTTCCTCTCTAGTTCTATTAAGACTGTAGTATTTGGACAATGTTAACATTCTCCTATGTAAATGGCATTACATGGATGTCTATTTTTATTGCAACTTAATGGAGAAAGCTGTGTCATTTCTTTTCAGATAATGATAAATTGACTACCATTGCTAGAAATAAGCCATTTAAGCTAAGTATATGGTTACTTCAATTCTCATTATGTTTTTGTATCTTGTATTTGTTCTTGTTATAGACACACAAACACTCACATTTCCTTCAACTAGACACCTCCAAGCCTCAGTGGTTGCAACACTGTGCGTTAAGCAGAGGTGGAAAGTAACGAAATACATTTACTCACGTTACTGTATTGAGTAGCTTTGTTGTGTATTTTGTATTTTTCAAGTAGTTTTTAAAATCTGTATTTTAAAATGTACTTGATTACGTTTTGAGTAAAGTATTGTATTTCGCTACATTACAAATCCCATCCGTTAAGAAGTAAAAAAAAAAAAAACGAAAGAAAAAAATTGCGCCTGGAACGACTACACCAGATCACTCTGCACCAGACCATAAACTAACTTTTTTTGTGCGAACATATGCAGCTTCTTCTGTTCTGGTTGCAAGTCGCAATTAAAAAGAAGTAGAAGAAGAACTGCAATGTGTCGGACCCAAAGACTGTTAATATTAATAATACAATGATAATTAACTAATAACTTATAAGATACAATCTATGATCGGACCCATGGATGTGTTGGTGAGCGGCGAACCGGGGAGAACTGAGCGGGAGACGTAAATCAGCTGTTATCCCTCAAAAATGACTGATGCAGAGCGGGCACCGACATCTGAAGCTGTGCTAGTTAGCTACGCTGCAAAAGCAACAAGGCATCCAGGGATGCAGCAGTCAAGACCAGCTTCGTGAAATCCCGCAAAAACAGTAAGCCATTTTCTGAAGGCGAGTTTTTAAAAAAGTGTTTGGTGGACTCTGCTGCGCTAATATGCCCAGAGAAAAGAAAGAGTCGTTTGAGAACGTGCCGCCTGACATAAAATTCATATTGAGCAGAATTGAGTTTAGCCTATTGGTTCGGCCCTCCACAACAGTCCCTGATTCAAATGTGGCCCCTTGGGAAAATGAATTGCCCACCCCTTCCAGGACACAAATGTAGGAGACTGGTTAAAACAATTCACATACTACATCTAATTAGCTCATACGGGCTACTTAGGTGTGTAGAAGCTAGCTGCTATAGTCTGGGCTGTGAACATTAGGGTCTAACCATAGACTGTTAATATTAATAATTATAATTAACAGTCTATGGGTCTAACCCATTTATGGAGTCAAAACACGTGATTTGGCCTTGGCTTGCATTATAACTGTTGTTTATGTTTGTGAAGAAAAGAAGGATGGCCCTCAAAACTAACACTGTATGGTACTTTCACTTGATTGTTTGAAAATGTTTTATCGGATGGTCTGAACTTAAACTGCACATTATACCTTTCTAAGGGTCTTAAATGTCATGTGTGACATGTGTTATGTTGTTATTACATGTGTGTACATTTGTATAGATATTTATACATTTGTATAGATTTTTCTTTAATTAAAAACAAAATAGTTTTGGCTTTATGACCCCTGTCCTATTTTCACTACATGGGAGAGATCCCCCCCCCCCCCACGTTTTACAGTTTTTATGTAACTAAGTAACTTTTACTTAAAGTACATTTTAAATGAACTACTTATTACTTTTACTTGAGTAATTTTTCAGATAGGTATTTTTACTTGTACTTGAGTAATATTTCATCAAAGTATTGATACTTTTACTTGAGTACAATATTTTAGTACTTTTTCCACCTCTGGCGTTAAGGATCAATCAGTAAATAGCAAATAACCAGGAGGTGTATAGTCCAGGTGCCAGAAAGTAAAAATCCTGCCATGTTTTTGGATCTGCCTCTACATCTAGAACAGGCGTTTTCACTAACGAGCTCATCTACCTGGTAGAGGAGCTGGTTTAGTGATGGTTGGGACAGCTGCTGGACAGGATTTCTACTTTCTGGCACCTGGACTATACACCTCTGCAAATAACCAGACAGCCTGAGCATCCCGTGTGTTCTTACCGACACCCCAATGTGTACATTACTACTATGTAACCATCACCTATGATACAGACCTAAGGGAATACCTATTAAATAAGAACCTTTGTTTATCTAGAAAACAGCCCCGAAATCACCATCACCAAACCCACCAGACGCCATGTAAATAATCAGTACTTTAAGCGTGTATAGAGCCAGCATATTTCCACATGTAAATGTGGGAATTAAGGGTTTATTTCAACCAAACCAGAGTGGTGATTGTTGGAACAGTGGAAAGACAAACCAAGACGGCTTTTGATAGTCTTATTGTGTTTCTGTCCACTTTGAATGCAGTGTGTTTTACAATGATAAAAGTACTGATTATTTACATGGAGTCTGGTGGGTTTGGCGAAGGCCTGTTAAAGAGCGAAGATTACAATAGATTTTAAGAACAAATGCTTATTTAAATACTTTTGCTGAGAGAACAGATCCCAGGAAGGAGAGAAAGATCAACTGAAGGTTTAATGACCAAACCTGCTCTGTGTAACCGAAGCTGAGGGTTGAAAACAGCGTCCAGTAGCTCCCGTTGTCGCTCGTTCTCCTCTTTTGAACGACAAAGTTCCTCCTCGTACTCTGCTATCGTTCTTTCAAACAGCCCAAATATCTCTTCAGCAGCCGCAGTTAGTCGCTGCTCCACCAACGCTCTCAGCATCTGGACTTTACACATGTTACCTCTTTCTCAACACAACAAAGAGACTCTGCTAACACACGTTTCTTCTAGACGCCATCTTCTTCTTCTTCTTCTTCTTCTTCTTCTTCTTGTTCTTCTTCAGTTGCTTGTTTAACGGCGGATGCGGACTAACTTAGCGCACTACCGCCACCCTCGAGATAAATTGTGCATGATCATCACTATGGCTTACATACTTGAGAATACTGTAGCCTGCAAGCTACAAAAAATATATAAAAAAATATTAATAGAAATAACCCTATATTCTGTCAATGAGTCCAGTGTTCTTTAAAAATGCAAGCATATACTTTATTACTCTATGATCAGAGCCCTTAGACAAAAGCTCTCTAAGAATAAAACTTTCCCCACTGCCCTCTATTTTCCTTTTCATAAAAACCCTTTCTCTATTAAATTTCCTACACATCATAAAGACGTGTTCCACTGTCTCTGGCACATTACAAATCTCGCAATTTCCTGTATTATGTTTTCCTATTAACTGTAATGTTTTGTTTAGTCTGGTATGCCCTATTCTCATTCTTGTATAAATTCCCTCTTCTTTTCGACACCTTAATACTAAACGACCCAGACCCACCTCAGGATTTACAATGTAAAAATCCCTCTCTTTATCTTCTCTGTCCCATTTATCTTGCCACAACTTTTTAACATGTTTTTTAGCCTCTGATTTTGATATTTTACATTGAATAGATATATATCGCTTTCAAAGCCTGTTTAGCAAACTTGTCTGCCAACTCATTACCAACCATACCTACATGAGCCGGAACCCAAACAAACTTTACATGCGTCCCCCCATTTTGAATACTATGCAGCAACGTCAATATCTCACACACAATATCAGACCTTTCACATGAGTTACCTGATTTAAAATTTTCTAAGGCTGACAACGAGTCTGAGCATATGGCTACTCTTATCGGTTTACTTTGCTCTACCCACTGCAATGCCATCACAATAGCTATCAACTCTGCTGAAAACACTGATAAATGATCCGAAACTCTTGCAGAAAACTTAATATCAAACTCTGGTATCACATATGCAATTGCCACTTTCCCTGTATCTGGTTGCTTTGACCCATCAGTAAAAATTTGCACATACCCATAATAGTTATCCACACACCTCATAGCCATTTGTCTACTATCCCCCTTATAATTTTTTATCTTTTCATGCAAAGTTATATCAGTATCTGGAACCGGTAGCAGCCACGGCAGGTGCGGTGGATAGACTACTGATGGACCAAATTCAAAATGTTCTACAGCCGCTTGCTTTACCTTTTCATGTATACTTGCACTAAACGTCTCTCTCTTACTTTTTGCCTGCTCCCATGTTGAAATGAGGACACTTTTAGTTGGACGGTCTTCCATATGTCCTTTTAGATGAACAAAATATGACAGTGACATTTGCAGTCGTCTCAACTCAAATGGCATTTCCCCTACTTCAACCTGAAGCGCTGATATAGGGGAGGTTCTCATGGCTCCTGAACATATCCGGAGGGCTGAACCCTCAATAACATCAAGCTTCTTTAATTCAGACTTTGCAGCAGACCCATAAGCCACGCACCCGAAATCAACAATAGATCTAATTAATCCCACATATAATCTTTTCATTGAAGTCATATATGCTCCCCACTCCTTATTGCACAAGCACCTAATTATATTTTGACCATATGACTTTTTTACACTTGTTAACTACCTTTTCAATATGATTATGCCAGGTAAGCTTAGAATCAAAAAGCATACCTAAAAATCTCACACATTTTACTCTTTCTAAATCTCTACCATACAATTGCAACGTAAACCTTTCTTCAATTTTTTTAAACGAGAAAAACACTACCTTGGTTTTCTCAACAGAGAACCTGAATCCCCATTTCCCAGCCCATTCTTCTACACAGTCGATAGCTTTTTGCAAATTTTTAACAATGAATTGAACATTTTTACCCCTTTTCCAGAGAGCGCCGTCATCTGCAAACAATGATTTACCTATACCATAATCAAGTGTATCATATATATCATTTATCATAATAGAGAACAAAATTGGTGAGATAACACTTCCTTGGGGTACACCATTTTCCACAAAAACACAATCAGAGAAGCTACTATTTATCCTCACCTGAATTTGCCTATTGCTTAAAAAATCCTTAATCCAGCTATACATTTTCCCGTCTATTCCAAGCCTTCGGATTTTAATTAACACACCATCCTTCCAAAGCATATCATACGCTTTTTCCATATCAAAAAATATAGCAGCTACTACTTCTTTACACACTTGGGCCTTTCTTATATTACTCTTCAATTTAATAACTTGATCCATAATTGACCTTCCTTTCCTGATAACGACGATATCAGATTCCGAGACTCAACAGAAAAAGTCAGTCTCTCCACAATCCTTCTCTCCATTATCTTACCTAGGTGGGATGACAAAGCAATTGGTCTATAGCTAGAAGCCACAGTAGGATCTTTCCCTGGCTTTCTAATTGGAATAATAACAGCCATCTTCCAGCTCTTTGGAATTGTCCCTTGTTCCCATACCTTATTGAATAACTCCAATACAGTATGAAGAGCTTCGTTACCGAGATGCTTCAACATTGCATAACTTATTCGATCTTTTCCGTCGCTAGCTTACCTTCGCCTTACTCACAGCCTTCTTTAGTTCACCTAGTGAAAAACTCGCATTCAAGCTATCATCTCGATCCTCTACATTTTCTAAAAGATATTGGTACTGTCTTTTTGTTGCCTCTCTTTTATGTCTTTCATCTTCAGTTAAGTTAAAACTACTATGAACATTAGCTATATCTTTGACCATTAACGCTGCTTTATCTCCATCCTCCACTGCCATAGTCTCACCATTCTTAAGGACTGGATAACTCCAAGATTGCTGCACCCCACTCATTTTTTTAACAACTCTCCACACATCATTTACGGAGGTTTGTCATTCTATAGCAGGGGTGGGCAATTATTTTTTCCACGGGGCCACATGAGAAACCAAAAGGCTGAACTCAATTCTGCATAATATTAATTGTATTTCTTTATAAAAAGCAGTAAATAACATTGTTTTGACAAGCTGGTGAGAGTAGGCTATATGTTTATAATTAAGCAATGAAAAAGTGAGGTCGCCTTACAAAAAATTTAATTTATTCAATTAAATTTCCCAAAGCAATGGTAAACAAAATGTGAACACTTTTTTTTTTACCATTTTGACTTATATTAGTGAACATTTTCTGTCACATTCACTCCAAAACACATTTTGAGTTTCAAATACTGTTGGAAAGAAATTCCTAGCATTCTAAAGACATCACAATATTGTATTTGTGCTCCAAACATTAAGCAAGACACATCATATTGAACTGTCAATGTACATCACTGAACTGTGAATATTGAGAAAAAGGCTTCCAAAAAAAGTGTCCCAGTTCACTGCTAGTTGGTGCCTTTACATGCCTACATTTGTGGTCCAACCACCTCATTTGGTGTTTTTAAGTTATTTTTTCTTCATGAGAGAAATCTAGTCTCTGCTGGGCTTTAACGAGTGCATCGAAGTCAGGTTGAATGTATGAGGTGGAGATGCGAAGCACAGCTGACAGATGATCATCAGTGAGAGAGGATCTATAGCTGGATTTTGTAAACTTCATCGTTGAAAATGTTTGTTCACATATGTAGGTAGAGCCAAAGAGAACCAACATCTTCTGAGCATGTCTCCTCATGTTTGGAAAGTTCTCCTCCTTAAGAGAAGAGTAGAAATCCAGCAGAGATCCTGACTTAAAGTGCTCTGCCAGTACTGCATCAGACTGCAGGTCAATGAGTTCCAGCTGAACATCACTGGGTGCATTATCCACACTGCAGGTAAAGGGAGAGGAAATCATGTGCATTTCATCCTCGATTGTTCTGAGATCTTCAAACCGCCTTGAAAACTCATCATGCAATGCTCCTAACATGGATGAGTACCTGCGGAGGTGATCAGCTGATGGTGGGACTTCTTTCAGGGTTTGCATGTGAGTGAGAGTGTTGCTCTCCAGTTGGCTTGAAAGAAACTGCATCTTTCTCATGAAAGCCTTCACCAGGCTGTGCATTTCATGAACAAAAAGGCCCTTGCCTTGCAGTTTGGTGTTCAGTTCATTCATCATTGCAGTCACATCAACAGCAAATGCAAAATCTGCCATCCAGTCCTCATCTGAGAGCTCTGGGATGTCTTTGCCTTTCTTCTCACAAAACTCTCGGATCTCTGCTTTCAGGTCCCAAACTCTTTTTAGCACTTTGCCCAGGCTGAGCCATCTGACAGCTGTGTGGTAGCCATGTCACTCTGCTCAGTCTCATGCTCCTCCAAAAGTGCGACAAACTGTCTGTGATTCAATGCCCGTGCCCTGATGAAGTTTACGGTTTTAGTAACAACATCAACAACATGGTAAATTTTTAGCACTGACTTGCACAACACATGTTGGTGTATAATACAATGCAAAAACACCAATTTCTGATCTGCATTGATTTCAGTCACTTTATCTTGCATACGTTTCAAAAGTCCGACATTTTTCCCTGTAAGATTGGGACAGCCGTCCGTTGTGACACCTGCCAGTCTGTCCCATTTCAATCCCAGGGTGTCCATGCACGCATTTACCTCCGTAAACAGATTGCTCCCTGTCGTCGTCCCTTTCATCGACCGCATCGCTGCCAGCTCCTGCGTAACCTTGAAGTCCGTAATCCCACGGACAAATACGAGTAGCTGGGCTGTGTCGCGGACATCACAGCTCTCGTCCAAAGCCAAGGAGAAAAAGTCAAAACTTGCCACTTCACGTTGCAGTTGAAGCTCCAGATTTCCCGCAATTTCCTCGATCCTTCTCGTCACGGTTCGCCTGGACAGCGGGACTTGCTCAAATGCTCCTTTTTTTTCAGGGCATATTAGTGCTTTGTGGGATATCACAAAGCTGGTCTTAGTTGCTGCATCCCTGGATGTGTGAAGCTTGGTAAAGAAGCCTTGCTGCTTTTGCAGCTTAGCTAGCAAAGCTTCCGATGTTCGTGCCCTTTCAGCATCAGACAAGTTTTTGTATTTCTCCGCGTGCTTTTAATCCGCTCCCCGAGAAACTAAACACACTGCTTTACCTCCGACTTCAGTAAATAAATAATTGGCAGTCCAATTTTTGTTGAAAATCCTGCATTCGGCATCTACCTTTCTTTTTTTAGCATGAGCGGACATTTTTGAGCGCTAAAGTCCTCTTGTGACCTGCTCGTGACAACAATCCAATAATGCGCACGTCTTGATATACGTATTGCGTCATTATGTACGTGAATAAAAACAACAACTTCAAAATAAAAGCAATGCAGCTTTAGTCCATGCATGAGGTAAAATTAGAAAATGTTTATTTTGTAATTTCCAATTAACCTTACACGGGCCGGTCAGAGTCAACCAAAGGGCCGTATGTGGCCCGGGGGCCGTAAAATGCCCAGGTCTGTTCTATAGTGTTACAATACTTTATCCAGTAATTCTTTTTTACTTTCCTAATTACTTTCCTCACCTTAGCCTGCTCTCTTTTATATTCCATATACTTTTGAAAGCTTAAACTATTTTTAAACTCTTTAAATACTTTATTTCTAGTGTTTATTGCTTGCGTCACTTGCGTATGCTTGCGTCACTTGTCCACCATGGTACCAATTTCCGCCTCGTACTTCCCGGCCTCGACTCGGCAATAGAAGCTCTTGCAGCTTCCACCATAGATACACTAATATTTTCTGCAAATTCATCCACATCATCTATCACCTCAACCTGACCCATATTCCTATCACTTAAAACTGTAAACATTATCCAATCAGCTTTATTAAAATTCCATCTTTCAGAGAAACTCTGGTTCACATTGCAGCTCCTATTACCCATCCTACATAAAATCGGATAATGGTCACTTCCAATCGTTGTCTCACTATAAACTTCCCATATTATTTGATCTGCAAGGGACTGAGAAACTAAAGTCAGATCCAATACAGACTGTACTCTCACTCCAATACGAGTAGGTGACCCATCATTTAAACAAACCGACCCTTTCCTATCCATAAGTTCTTCTAAAACCAAACCATTATGATCCGTTCTATCCCCTCCCCACAAAGAACTATGTCCATTAAAATCTCCTAACCATATTACGTTGCCACTTTCTTGCCCTTCAACCAGCTCCAGTGCATCAATATCAAGTCTTTTACAGGGATTATAAAAATTTACAATATTTAAACTACCATTGTCACACCAAACCTCAGTAACTAAATACTCTAAGCCTACACCCTTACCTAAAACTCTGTAGGGAACCCCCACCTTAATAAAAGTAGCACATCCACCCCCACTACTATCACTCCTATCACTTCTTTCACACACATATCCATTTAAAACAAAATTTAGATGAGGTTTCAGCCATGTCTCAACAATGCAAATAATCTCAGGTTTAATCTCTAGTTCGGAGATAAACCTCTTGAGCTCTTGCCCATTTGCCACCAAGCTTCTAGCATTCCACTGTAGAAAATATTTTTTTTTTTTTCCCCTCCTTTTCCTTTTCTTTTCTTTTCCCTCCTTCCCTTCCTTTTCTTCCTTTTAAGTCTTAGCTTGTAAAATCAACGTAGGCAACTGTGAGACAGGCTGTGATAAGGATGTTGGTTTCTCAGATTTATCTCTGTTCTGGAGTTCTTCATAAATGCTCTCCCACGTAATGTCTTTGATACCCAGATACCTATTGGCACTTTTAACCACAATAGCTGTCTTCTCAGACCTTTGTCTTGCTTGCGACGTACAATTAATAACTTCCGCAATAAAGCACAGAAATTCTTTCTTCTTAACAATCAGGAATTCCTCATCAACATCTGAGGTTTTAGCAGCTCTTGCTGTCTGTCTCACTAAATTTGGCTCAGCTGGAACTCTCTTAGCTGCCTCAGCATAAGACAGCCTTCCTTCAGCCCTAATATGCTGGATTTCAACTGCTCTCTTTCTGGTTTCACACTCCCTGTACCCAACACTATGCGCTCCCCCACAGTTAACACACTTCTCTTGCACCCCAGTTCCACATGTACCATAGACATGCTCTCCTCCACAGCGTCCACATGTTTGAGTGCCTTTGCAGTAAGCAGCTATGTGACCATATTTCTGGCATTTAAAACACCTCAACAGAGGGGGCACATACATCCTTACATTGAAGTTCATATATCCAACAGTGACATATTTAGGCAGCTCTTCCCCTTGAAACTCCACTAATACTGAAAGACTATCAACCTTCTCTCCAGACCTCCACATTTTGAGCCTCTTCAGGCTAGTCGCACGTCCTCCCTCAATGCTATCCTTTAGCTTTCCCAAATCCTCTTTTATGGGAATACCATAGATAACTCCCCTACACACCACTCCTACTGCCATTTTTTCCTTCACCTCAAGAACTACTTTTTTGGAAACATTCTTCAGCTTTAAGGCTTTCAATTGCTGGCCCTCGTCTTTACACACTATCATAAAATCACCATCAAACTGCACTCTAGCTCTGACTATCTCACCCACCTTCTCACGCAAAAACTTAGTGAGAGCCACAGGCCCCACTGACTTAATATCATGACCCTCTTTGAACTTTACCAGCACTTTCAGTCCTTCCTGATCCATTTTCTGCCTCACCACTCGCTCATTCGCGTCATCTGACTCGCTGAGCCCCCTCTTCCTTTGAGGTTTTTCCTTACTACGGTCACCCTCGTCCATACTATCTTCACTTGCCATCAATGGTCCCCCCAACCCTGCCACAGTGTGATCATACACAATTTTCTTAAAGCAGCTTATTCCAAAAACCTCGGTGTTAGTTGTTTTGACAAACTGATAAACGTTATTTCTCCAGCTCCAGAAGATCAACCAGATCCATTCAAACCGCGTCTCAACACGCCGGAAGTCCTGTCAGACCTCTAGACGCCATCTTGTTCAGAGTGTGAAGTTAGCCCAGTAAAGACTATAGCTTCCGGTGAAGATTAGTTGCTGAGCTTCAAAATAAAAGTCAGGAAGTGTTCCAGTTGCTGAGCTTCAAAATAAAAGTCCGGAAGTGTTCCAGATTTCCTCTGAAAAACACGCAGGAATATAAATGACTAAAAGGGAACTATGCAGCTTTTTAAGCTTAATTTACCTTAACTGAACAGCTTCGGAGTCATTGGAATGGTTATATGACTTTTTTTGAGTTGAATGGTGGTCGTCTCGCTTCCCCCTAGCGCCCGTGAGCGGAAAAACCACCCTTGCAACTTTCGGCCGGCGAGCCGCTGGCCTCAGCGTCAGGAAGTATCGCTAGATATCAGGTCTCACAGATATCAGGTATCAAATTGCTTCACGGCACTGCACACAAATAAGCCCATTCAGGAACCGGCTAACAAGGTAGCGATGGAGTTTTTCACACTATCTCACGCTATAGAAAGCTAGGAAGCATTGTTGGAGGAACAGAGAAAGAGGAAACGGCAGACTGACCGAGCGAGGAGTCAGACACACGTAAACATAG
The DNA here is from genome assembly GCF_010015445.1 of Perca fluviatilis. Classification (NCBI taxonomy): domain Eukaryota; kingdom Metazoa; phylum Chordata; class Actinopteri; order Perciformes; family Percidae; genus Perca; species Perca fluviatilis. The sequence continues at coordinate 3,268,409 of NC_053116.1, forward strand.
GAGCTGCCAAATGTCTATTCCAAAGCTGTAGGGGGAGCTCTATAGAGAAACTTGCCAGCAAAAAGCAAGAAATGGCCAAAACTGCATAGCGACTCTTCAATTCAAACATCTGTAATGAAGCTACAGAACTTCTCTTAGTTCTCTTATAAGACACTAACTAAGTCAAACTAGAAGTTTGCAAGATTACATTTGGAACCAACAGTGTTGTAATGTAACGATGTACAAATACTTAGTTATTGTACTTAGGGCGAATTGTCACGTATCTGTACTGTGACGAGGGAGCAGGGAATGTGGACCCAAACGCAGAGGAAGGCAGGCAGGCAGGAGATGGTTGAACTCAGGGATTTTAATATAACAAAAAACGGCAGCACAAGGGCTGGAAAGCGAAACAAAGGCAGGAGTAAACTGACAAAAACACAAGGAACAGGGAAACACCACTAGTCACAGGGGCGAACACAAGACAAACCAACAAGAGACAAAGGGAACACAGAGGCTGAATACATGAGGTGATGAACAAATGAGTGACAGGTGATACAGCAGGTGGAACACATCAGGGCGGGGCAGGACAATCAACAAAGGTGGGAAAACAGAAAGCAAAGCTAGACATGACAAGACAGAAAACCAGACTATCAAAATAAAACAGGAAGCAGGAAAAACGGACAGAAAACATGACATCACCTAAACACAGACACTTGACACAACACTAGACAACACGAGGGATAACAGAGACGACAGGAACACAATTCAGAATAAGCAACAAAACAGGGTAAACAGAAATATACACAACCTCTGTTGTGTGCGGAGCTGAACGAACCTACCAATCACGGTGGGGTATATGGCTCTCGGGGGCGGGACATCGGCCGGGCTTGATGCAAGCAGAGAAACATTCCTCAATGAGTGAAAGTTACAGCAGCGTTGCCATGGAGTGTTTTCTTCCGTGCCTGGCTGACTGCCTCGTTTCTATTGGGCACATATATATATGTATATAAACAGGGGTTAAATTGGGCCGGGGCTCTCTCAGAACACGGCAACAACCCTCCCAGAACTGCAGACAATTCAACACCGCGGGTCAACTACATAACGCCAAAGTGTCTACATCGGTAGGATTAACAGATAAAATACCTTCTCCTAAAGCTAAAGACCCTGTTCGCAGCGGTGGAAGCCCGGTGCTCGGAAGCTTCACTGGCCGCTACGAGTTCATGTTGCTCACCAAGCCGTGGAACCGGTCCTCGCTGTCGCATCTCCGCCAGCAGTAGGGCTCCGAGCCGGGCACAACAGCCGGGCACAACAGGTGCAGGTGGTGCGTTTGGAGGCCCACGCTCCATGGCTGCAGCAATCCTCTCCAGACTTGAGGAGATGCGCCCGAGAGGCCGCAGAAACATCGCCACCCGGTCAAGACGGGCATTTATTACTTTGCCACATCCCGGACAGCTCCCGCTGGCGTGCACCAGGCAAATCCGCCGTCATAATAGCAATCTGCCACGGAACAAGCGCGCCTGCTCTTAAAGGGAATGTGAGATGACGCTTTGATTGGTTATTTTCACGTTACGCCCAAACCACACCTAGCTACTTCAGACCAACCCATTTAAGATTTGCTTCGGGCGCAAGACTTATTTATCGAGATCCGCCCACAAAGCTACTTGCGTTTTGCGTTTCACACTTGCGTTTCAGATCGTTAAAATAGGGCCCACAGACTTAATTGATCTCAGGTGCTAAGTGAGTGAGTGTATGAGGCCACATGGGCTCAGATAGGTATAAATGGGATTGGGACAGCACTTCACGAGATCACATGTTACCTTGGCGACGTTTAATAACAAAGATGTTGCTGACACTTGCCGTTTTGGGAATTTTCATTTTAAGTTTGTTGCTTTCCGCACGGCCAAGGCACAGGAGACGGCTGCGTGACTCCACATTATTTCAAGCTCTTGTTTTACAAGCTGGAAAACAGGTCGGTCTGTTCCGTGGCCGTTAGGCGTGCTGTTGTTTACCTTTGTAATTTCAGGATTTCCCTATGGTCTCCACGGTAAACGTCATAATGCTTTGAACTGTGGGTAAGAACGCGCACCAAAGTCTGTGAGTCTGTGAGTCCGGACTTTGGGATTGTCACCAATTAGCGTGGAGCATGAACCAATTAGATACATGATCTGTGGATGTAATCTTTCATCATCCTTCTTTACTGTAATGTACTACTGTTTATCAGACACTGTTTCTATGGTCCCATGTACCACCTTTACTGTAATGTACTACTGTTTATTAGACACTGTTTCTATGGTCCCATGTACCACCTTCACTGTAATGTACTACTGTTTATCAGACACTGTTTCTATGGTCCCATGTACCACCTTTACTGTAATGTACTACTGTTTATCAGACACTGTTTCTATGGTCCCACATACCACCTTTACTGTAATGTACTACTGTTTATTAGACACTGTTTCTATGGTCCCACGTACCACCTTTACTGTAATGTACTACTGTTTATTAGACACTGTTTCTATGGTCCCACGTACCACCTTTACTGTAATGTACTACTGTTTATTAGACACTGTTTCTATGGTCCCATGTACCACCTTTACTGTAATATAAATTAAACAAATATACTTTATTACTACTGTTAAACTGTCTATGCACATACCACCTTTACTGTAATGTACTACTGTTAAACACTGTCTATGTCACTTACACTTACTAAACTACTTATAACACTGTTATGGTCAAACCACCTTTTACTGTAATGTACTACTGTTTATCAGACACTGTTTCTATGGTCCCATGTACCACCTTTACTGTAATGTACTACTGTTTATCAGACACTGTTTCTATGGTCCCACATACCACCTTTACTGTAATGTACTACTGTTTATTAGACACTGTTTCTATGGTCCCACGTACCACCTTTACTGTAATGTACTACTGTTTATTAGACACTGTTTCTATGGTGCCACGTACCACCTTTACTGTAATGTACTACTGTTTATTAGACACTGTTTCTATGGTCCCACGTACCACCTTTACTGTAATGTACTACTGTTTATTAGACACTGTTTCTATGGTCCCATGTACCACCTTTACTGTAATGTACTACTGTTTATTAGACACTGTTTCTATGGTCCCATGTACCACCTTTACTGTAATGTACTACTGTTTATTAGACACTGTTTCTATGGTCCCATGTACCACCTTTAAGACTATTTACACAATTGACAGTACTGCACTGTATGGATGCAGGGCAGGCCCTTGGAATTGCTTGTCCAATTCTGCCAACTCGTAACTGATGATTTAGATATATACTTTACAGTATATATACTTTATATATAAAGTACTGTGTTACAAGTGATGACCGTTTTGAGTTAAGTCTAGAGTTTTGAAAAATTACATCAAGGTTCTGAAATTAGTAGCAAAGTGATTGTAAAAAACTGTATTTTGACACCTGTGTGTTTGTGTGTGTTTGTGTGTGTGTGTGTGCGTGTGTGCTTCTGTGTGTGTGTGTGTTTGTGTGTGAACGTGTGTGTACGTGTGTGCGTGTGTGGTGTGTGTGTGTATATATATGTGTGTGCTTGTGTGTGTGCGTGTGGTGTATATGTGTGTGCATGTTTGTGTGTGTGTGCGTGTGTGTGTGTGTATATGTGTGTGTGTGTGTGTGCGTGTGTGCGTGAGTGTGTGTGTAAGCGTGCGTTTGTGTTGGAGTGTGTGGTGTGTGTGTGTGTGTGTGCGTGCGTTTGTGCGCACGTGTGTGTGTTTGTGTGGGCGTGTGTGTGTGTTCAACTCAAGTAATACATCAAATGTAGGTTATCAAACAAAGTCTCTAAACATATCTAAATAAATATAAATCAATCCATCAGTTTTTCTAATAATGTTTACTGTTTAAAAAGTTACAACAGTGAAACAGGGTTTCTAAAGGTAACAAAACATATTGTAGCGAGCAACATGGAAGAAGTCGAAGAGCCAGAGCTATAAAACTCTGAGGAAATTTATTCAACCGCTACACACACTCGATACTAGATACTACCATTTGGATTTTTACGATTCCGATGCCGAACCGCTACTTTTAAAACGATTCCGATTCCTAACTGATTCCTAAACCGATTCTTGAAAAACTGAAAAATAACATAAAAGAAAGGCTTTTTTTATGGAGTTTTTAAAAAATTGAAAATTATGTACAATATATTAACGTTTTAAAGTACTTAAATATATAATAAGTAAACCTAAGTCACCTAACCCACACCTACAATAATTTAACAAATAACAGTTACACTATTAACAAGTAACAACAAAATAAATGTGCTGAGTTGGTATGCCAACCAACTTCAAGCAGTTCTTTTGCAGAAAAATTACCATATTTGCCTTCTCTGGCAAGATACTAGACCTCTCCTGACTTATGGCATGTCCTGCACAGGAGAAAACTCTCAGATGGTGTCCAAGAGGCCTGTACACCCAGGTATGAGTTTGAAAGTGCAGACAATTTGGGGAGGCTGTCTCGCCTCCCCCACCACCAGGCTACAGGGTCTTGTCCTTAACGATAGACTAGCAGAGCAAGTGTAATATGTTTACTAGCGATCACGTGGAGTCAGTGAATGGTTAATATGCTTTTACGTCTATTTTGGTGAGCCCAGAGGGAAAATATGGCATTTTAAAAGTAGCCTACATTTACGGTAGCTAGCTAACGGTAGACTACAGAAAAAGGGTGATATTTTGACGTCCGTTTCAGAGCGTGTACAAAAAGCCGTCTATCAGCAGGGATTGTAGAGTGCATGTCTGAGAATACACGTCCATAATTTGCATTCTAATCCGGTCTGAAAAGTGGAACCGGGTTTCGGTACCCAATCCTACTATACATACGTCATCAACCTACCCCAGTGTTTCAGTCATGGTAACCCAACCAATGTAAATAAACATGAACACATGATCAAGGCTAAAACCTAGGTAACGTAAATGCATAACAAAAGCACTAACAGAACATCATTTACCCACTTAAACTTAACACTTAACGGCATCCTGCCGGCCTTTATAATATCCTCATGAAAGAAATCAAAACAAAAAAGTGAAAATGGAATAACGGGTCTTTTATTTTGACAGCGGTCCCCCCGGAAGTGGTGTTTGTTGTTGTTTGCCCGTGCTGAGCAGCGGGAGCAGTGAGGAGAGAAGCCGTTAGCTGAATCCAGATCAGGGAATCCCGAACAGCGTTTCTTAGTCTGTTCATCAGAGATGGAGCGGCACCGGGAACACACGGAGGAGACCAAGCCCAGGGGAGAAGGTTAGTCTGACAATCTAACTGCTCTCATAATCACGCTAAGCTAACGTTAGCCTGTTAGCCGCATGCAGCTAGCTCCTGAAGCTGATGTGTTTTTATATCAGCGTGCTAACTTTATCCTCCCAGTCCTTCAGCTGCAAGAAAAACATCCGCTGTCCTAGATTCACTTCTGGAAGAAGTATTCAGACCCTTTACTCCAGTTAAAGTACTAATACCAGTGGACTAGAAAGAAAAGACTCAAGTAAAGTACAAGTACCTCAACATTTGGACTGAAGTCCAAGTACTGGAGTAAATGTCCATAGTTACATTCCAGCGCTGCCTACATTATAACCATCCAGTCTTTTTTCCACTGGCCAAAAAGTGATTGCAGCTTCTGCCTTGTGTTTAAAAAGGTTGTTTCTGCCTCAAAATGACTAGATTTTATTCATGAGGCTTTTATCTGACAGATTATAGCCCACACTGAACTTTCTACCTGTTGAAATACCTTTTTAAAGGGCCAGTACATCCAGTAACACACCGTTTTCTAAGGAAGTTGTTGACTGGGAGGTTCCAGACTGAGTCTGACTCTGCCAGGCTAGAGAACACTTGGGAGGTCAAAAGATACATTTCATCACATAAGAAGCTACGAGCTGAGATATATATTTTTGAAAAGTTGAAGGCTTAATCTGTGATGCTGTCAAAGCTGGAAGAAGAAATTAATCAACTTCAAAGGGGAGAAAGTGTCACATGTTATAATAATATAAAATATATCCATACATGTCATTTATAAATAAATATAAATCAGTCCATCAGTTGTCCAAAACGTTGATTTGTAACTTTTGGGAACAGGAAATTGGAGAAGTCTGTCTGTCTGTCTGTCTGTCTGTGTCTGTCTGTGTCTGTCTGTGTCTGTCTGTGTCTGTCTGTGTCTGTGTGTGTGTGTGTGTGTGTGTGTGTGTGTGTCTGTGTTTTTTTTCTAACAACAGCAGTGACCATAGAGCTAGTTTGTGTCTTTTAGCTCATAGCTTTAGCAGCAGACTGTTGTACGTCCTGCTGTTGGAATCCTCTACAGTGAAATACAGTCACACTTTTCCACCGTTTAGCTGTCAGCATTTAAACCGTGTTTAATCTGCTAGCTAACGGTAGTCTAACATACACCTTACCTGCTGCCAAGTGTAACATGTTATTAGTGTTAACTAGCGTCACATGCAGCGATGCTTCTGTTGCCTCTAACGTCTGTTTTCGGGGGATCAGAGAGCATTTAAGTTGCACCGAAATCCGCGTTGCTATTCCGTCCGGTAGATAGCAGTCGGTTTGGCACCGGTGCCATATTAGTGCTGGATTTTAACATGCGCCGTTCAGGTCAACAGAAAATGTAGTTGCATGTATCTTTGGACGGCAACCCTCCATAGAGATTCATCAGCTTACTTTAAGTAACAGCGATAGTAAATATTTAATTCACACTATCATTACGGTTAAACTTTGCAATTGATCAGCAGTTCACATGCATTCCAAACCGTGAGTGTTCAACTATGGTCCGTTACACCACTGTTGTCATGACAACTTTAACAGCCGCAAGCCTTTGACGTTCGGATCGGCTAACTGCCATTCAGGTTTAAAATTACAGAGTTAACTATCTGATAACAGGCTGTACTACACGTTTAATATTACAGAGTTAACTGCCGGATAACAGGCTATGCTACACTTTTAATATTACCGAGTTAAAGGAGAACTCAGGGCAATTTTTACGTTAATCTTGATCGCTATACCTATGTGAGTACTGACGATAGCAAAAAAAACCGAGCAGAATCGGTGCTAGCAACACGGAGCTGCTGCAGCTAATACCCAGAGCTCCCACTCAGCTAAAAGCTGCCCTTACATGACAATAAGATGCGTTTATAACTTAGCCATTGTTTAAATTCACTTACCCTGTTAGCTGCTAGCTGCCATCTGAGATGAGTGAGTGCATTCAGCCAGGCTTCGGTAATAATCATCACGAAGCAGTTCTGTGTGTATTTGTAGCATATATATCCATTTTGTGTGTGATCCATCTGGCGTCGGTGAGTAGGAGTCTTGTCAGTTTCGATCGTTGTGGTTTCCTTAGCTGGGCTAACAGGCCCCGCTGGCGTCCTTGCTTCTGCTTCCTGCCCGCCCTCCTGGCTTACTGCAGCCGACAACAATCCAACGAGCGCCCTCTGGTCTAGTGGATGTCCTCCAGAAGACTGTTCATCCCTTCGTGGCAACATTTTTTTATTTTATTTCCCCCTCAAAAATAGGTCATTGAGCAATGTAATGGTGATGACCATATTAGTGACTATGTAACTACATGGAAACAGACCAAATTATGTTTGTGCCTTGTACACTAAAATAGTGTTTTAGACAGCTAGCTGTAGTCTCGCGCTGAAGTCCTGTGGGAATTCAGTTGTAGCAGGAAAAAGGCAAACAGTGTGCAGGTTGGAGGGTAGTGTGTGAAGAGCGGAAGAAGCTTTGAGTAACGTAACTATGGAGCTAGAGCTAGCCTTCAGTAACGCTATTACCAGCGGCCCTCAGGACTACAGACCGGTGGCTCTGACGTCCCACATCATGAAGACCTTCGAGAGACTCGTCCTGGAGCAGCTAAGGCCTATGGTCAGGCCCTTCACTGATCCACTGCAGTTTGCCTACCAGCCCAGCCTGGGAGTTGAGGACAGCATCATCTACCTGCTGAACAGAGTCTACACTCATCTGGACAAGCCTGCGAGCACTGTGAGAGTCATGTTCTTTGACTTCTCCAGTGCTTTCAACACCATCCGCCCGGCTCTACTGGGTGAGAAGATGACTGCGATGCAGGTGGTGTCCTGGATTGTTGATTACCTGACGGGCAGACCACAGTACGTACGCCTAAAGAACTGTGTGTCTGACAGGGTGGTCAGCAACACTGGGGCTCCACAGGGGACTGTCCTCTCTCCCTTCCTGTTCACCCTCTTCACCTCGGACTTCAACTATTGCACTGAGTCCTGCCACCTTCAGAGGTTTTCTGATGACTCAGCAATAGTTGGCTGCATAGAAAAGGGTGATGAGAATGAATACAGGACTGTTGTGGACAACTTTGTCACTTGGAGTGAGCTTAACCATCTGCAGCTCAATGTGACAAAAACAAAGGAGCTTGTAGTGGATCTGAGGAGGGCAAAATCATCTGGGACCCCTGTTTCCATACAGGGGGTCCCTGTGGACACTGTTGAGGTGTACAAGTACCTGGGGGTGTACTTAAACAATAAACTGGACTGGACTAGACACGCCGAGGCTGTCTACAAAAAAGGGCCAAAGTCGACTTCTCTTTTTCCTCAGGAGGCTGAGGTCCTTTAACATCTGCCGGAAGATGCTGAGGATGTTCTATCAGTCTGTTGTGGCCAGTGCTATTTTCCTCGCTGTCACATGCTGGGGCAGTGGGATGAAGGTCGCAGACACAAACAGACTGAACAAACTGATTAGGAGGGCTGGTGATGTCGTGGGGGAGGAGCTGGACACACTGATGACCGTGTCTGAGAGGAGGATGCTGTCCAGGCTTCAGTCCATCTTGGATAATGTCTCCCACCCTCTCTAGGACACACTGGCCCAGCAGAGGAGCACCTTCAGCAGAAGACTCCTCTCACCCAGATGCACCACAGAGCGCCACAGGAAATCGTTCCTGCCTGTGGTCATTAAACTTTATAACACCTCCCTCAGAGAGTCACACACCCCCTCTCTGTAAGCATCTCATCTCAAACATAGACAATAGACAATCACTTCTCCTTTTTTTTTTTTCGCACTATAATCATCTCAACAGACAATTCATTTTCTCTTTTTTATTGCACTATTTGCACATTATCGTTGTACATTTCATATTTTATATATTATTACTGTATATTTGTTTTTATTATATATGTTTAAAGTATTGATAATATATGTTGTTTTTATTTGTTGTTTGTATATCTGGAGTGGTAACGAAAATAATTTCCCCCTGGGATTATTAAAGTATTTCTGATTCTGATTATTACTGTACAAGAAACAGGCATCATTTGGCCTGTTTCCATGTAGTTACGTAGTCACTGATATGATCAGAGTGGAAATCTTAAACGCCACTATGACCCAAAGCATAAATATTTCCAACTGCAATATCCTCAGAATACAGAGGTGAGAACAACAAAACTTGGTCAGTTAAAATCTTCTTATGAATCAACTTTTCTGTGAGATCTGTGACACAGCGAGAGAGCGAAGCCTCTCTCCGAGTAGCCTTTATATTACTGGGCCTTGTTGTTTTTAAGGTCACTTTGTTTAATCAGTTTTTTCAGGCATGAAAAAAAATACAGTTTGCTTATGTAGTTTGTAGCATTTACTTATTTAATCAGTGAAGATTGATATTAATATTTCTAACAAAACTATACTGTAAACCTGTACATTTTATCATAAATGTTGGAGCTGCTTAGGTTAAACAACCATTTCGGGACACACAGTGCCATTTCTTTTGCACTAGTTTGGAATGTATTTTGAAAATAAAAAAAAAAGTTAGAGTTGCTATAATTTAGGCAACAGATTGCAGTCAAAAAAAAATTCCATTAGGCTTGAATAAAATTTGTATCTGACTGCCTTGAAGGGGTAATAGAATGATTATATAGGGTATTTCACACTGTTCCTTATGGTCTCCTAAAAGGGTATGTAACATTCGTTGGGCGGAAAATGTCCCAATTGATATTTTATGCATCCCTGTGTTTTGGCCCTATTTGGAACGAGAGCTTTTCTTGTATACTTGAAAAGTATCATGAATATGTAGATGAGCTGCGCGCTGATTGGTTGAGCGAACCACATATATACACACACACACACACACACACACACACACACACACACACACACACACACGGAGCTACACACACACACGGAGCTACACACACACACACACACACACACACACACACACACACACACACACACACACACACACACACACGGAGCTACACACACACACGGAGCTACACACACACACACAGACACGGAGCTACACACCGAGACACACACACACTCTGTGACATGCCCGGGCGCGAGCCGCATACATGTTCTCGCAGGTAAACTCTGCTCTCCAAGTTGATTTCTGCGCGTGTAAATGAAACTGACTTTTGACACTTGGCCGGCGGAAACCACGGAGGCACTGGCCCTCCTATGATTGTTCACTTTCAAGGCGATCTAACCCACGGACCTCTGTAGTTTACCTTGATTGACAGCTGTTCATTGCAAAATGCGAGCATTTGGCTGCAGTCTGGAGCCCTGCTGTCTGATCCGTTGCAGCAAAGTTATCTTACCTTCCAGTTCGGAGATTTTCTCACACAGAATGGTACAGCTTTTACAGCCGCAGCCAAGTGGAGGCATTAGGTTTTTTTTAAGGGTTTTGGAAGGTCAGTTTTGTATGATGATCTTGGGGACCTGAAAGAAATCGGATGATTTAATTATGGGCGGTGTCCTCATCAGAGTGATCTCAGCTAATTAGCAAAGTATTGTTGAGGCTGATATTTTATGTATGTATGTCTGTCTGTGTTTCAGCTTTACCTCCAATCGTTCTTGAAGTGATTGTTGGTGAAGAGGAGCAGCAGGAGTGTAGCTCCAGTGTGGACCAGCAGGAGCCAGAGCCCCCCCCACACATTAAAGAGGAACAGGAGGAACTGTGGAGCAGTCAGGAGGGAGAGCAGCTTCAAGGGCTGGAGGAGGCTGATATCACCAAGTTCCCATTCACTCCTGTCACTGTGAAGAGTGAAGATGATGAAGAGAAAGGTAGGAACAACGTGGACGTGTTTATTTACCGTGTTTTTAGGGGAAGGGGGAAACACTCTGCAGAAGTCTAGAGCGGCCCTCTCTGAGTGGATTAGTCGACTAATCGGTCGTTTTTAAAGGTCCAATATGTAATATTTGTACTGTAATAAATCCAAAAATGACACCAATGCCTCATCAGATATTAAGGAAACATGTTAAGCTGAAATACTATCTTTTCTGACAACAATGCTAATGTCAGTATTTTTTCTTTTTGAAATTTACATTCCGTGACGGAATTTCTGTTTATGTTTTGATCTGTGTGTTGTTATCAACGGCCCAGTTTGACAGCCAGGCTGGGTTGCCAGATATACCTGTAAAAACGTAAACCCAGCGCGCTACAGCTGTAACGGTAGTACAGCCATGAAAGCAGCACACAAACGAACAGGATAAATGGAGATAGTATTGTATGTATGATGTATTTGAAAGATGGAGACAGCTTAGATCCCAAAAGGACGCAGAATTGGCTTATTTCCTCCTGAACAGGTAAGCATAGCTTCAGGCTAATTTATCACAGCTACTAGGCACGGGCATTTTATGTCATTTCAACATTTGTGTACTCACATTGAATTATATAGCTAGAGTACCCGAGTTGGTTACTCGCAAAAACAATTGAGACACAGCCAGTAAAGTGATCCCGACTGGTCCTGGCTAACGCCGCCATGCTAACCCTGCTAACGTTACCGGGAGGACCAGGCAAGCGGGCCATGGCTGTTTACAACGTGTAGTTCCAACCCGGCAGGACGGCAGGTCGTGTAAATATCAACGTTATTCTTAATCTATTGATACGTGTTCACGGAGACGTTTTTCTCGTTTTTTACGTGTAAATGTCACGTTATTTTTCTCGGGAAAGGACGCCGAATGTCACGTTATTTTCTCGGGAAAGGACGCGGAGGCGGCCGAAAAGGAAGCTCCATAAGCCGGAGGCGCGAGGTGGAGGCCGCCCGCGGGAACACGCTTGATGAGGCGGCCGTTCATTGGTTGTCCGCCACGTAAAACCGACAAAAACGTCTCCGGGAACACGTATCAATAGATTAAAATAACGTCACATTTATAACGAACGCTACGAAACCGGCGTGTTCAGTCGGCATGGTGGTGGTTTTTGTATTTTGCCCTATTGTAATTCTAAGCGCGAAGTGTGCGCTGACTGCCGTGTGGAGAGGAACGGTGAGGCTGTTGTGTTTTTGCCGCGGTTCATACTGTAATTTTGAGCCGAAAAAGTGTGTCTGTCAGTTGCTTACAGAGTCTCGCGTGAGCACGGGCTTTATGACTGTCAATATAGCCAGCATCTAACGTTAGCTACTCTGCTGTGCTGTGGAGTAATGTCTGGCTATGTGAGACTAGCATCTACCGTTAGCTACTCTGCTGTGCTGTGGAGTAATGTCTGGCTATGTGAGACTAGCATCTACCGTTAGCTACTCCGCTGTGCTGTGGAGTAATGTCTGGCTATGTGAGACTAGCATCTACCGTTAGCTACTCTGCTGTGCTGTGGAGTAATGTCTGGCTATGTGAGACTAGCATCTAATGTTAGCTACTCTGCTGTGCTGTGGAGCGTCTAGCAACATTGTTGTGAATGCTGCGGTCTCAGCCTGGCAACCCCCGTGAACTTCGAGTCTGGGCAGGAGGGGGCGGGGGAAACGACTCTCCAGTATTTTTAATTGGTAGTGCAGTAACTATTTTAACCGCTAGCTGCCAGTATTACATACAATATTACATATTGCACCTTTAAGTTTTATTGGTGTCTAAACTTAACTGTGTTCGCTGCATGATGCTCACCTTTTGTTCGCTAAAGTACGCGGCGTCATGGGACCAGCCGGCAGTCGCTTATTTCATGTGGTATCATACGAACAAAGAATTTGTTGTCCAATCTGTGTGGGTATGCTAAATTACACCATAGGTTTTCAACAAGTAACATTCAGGACTAAATCAATCTGATAATGATCTCAAGGCAAATGTCCAAAATAATGAAAAAATTTTAAATTATGAATTAAAAGTCCACTCTCTGATTTGTGATGTTGGAGAGTTGTCACCTTTATGCGCGGTTGTTTTCCCACCCCAAATTCATTTTGTCCCAGTAATCAGTTGGAGGTGGTAAAGGTAATATGGAGAAGAAAATAATTTGTTGTAGTATGTCCATCCTAACTATTGACACCCAAGCTTGTAGTGATTTTGGGAGGTAAGACCATCGATCAAGATCAGGTTCCATTAAATTATAGATAGGGATGGGCATCGTTTAGATTTTAACGATTCTGATTCCAATTCCGATTCTTCCTTTCGATTCCGGTTCTTATCGATTCTCGATTCCGATTCTTTGAGTGGTGGAGTTGAAACGGGTTAGATGCTTATTTCACAAATAAGAGGAAAGTTTTATTTTGATTCATAGGTTGGTTGCAGTTTTACAGCTTTTACAATGCAAAATAAAGCCACACTAGAGCTCCGCTTACTGTACAACACAACAAGCGCCTGGCTTCTACAGAAACCAAAACATGCGCATATTAAATTTGGAACCTATGATCAGATTTGAAACCAAATCCTCCAAACGATTCCAATAAAGAAACGATTCCGATGGAATCGTAATTTTTGAAACGATTCCGATTAGGAATTGGTTCTCGATGCCCAACCCTAATTATAGACGTCCTGGAAGTTTTTATTAGCAATACTAATTAATGAGGGCAAAATGTCCAGCCCCAAGTAGTCTATATCCTCAACGTTCCACTTCTGGGATTGCTCCGGTGCTGATGTTTTAATTTTGGGTTTATTGTTACTTATCAAGTAATAATAAAAAAAATCTTTATAATAATATGCAAATGGGTTAGGGATATCAATGACAACAATAATCATTATAGACAGCCATAATCAGCATACAACAATATGACATGAGTGGTGTTATTAAAAGTGACAGGGCGATAGGTTTTGGCGAATTTTCAGGGGGCACCGACCATTTGAAAGGGCAGCCCTGTCGGCAAGAGCGTGATAAGGTTACACTGGTTTATGTAAGGGCTGTCAAAATTGGCCAAAAATGGCGTTTGAACATTCCTTCTAAAAAATTTTTTTATATCTTCTCTGCCGTTCATCTCGAGCTGAGAGCCTCTGGCTGCCTTCAGATCTGCTCACGGTCTGTACCGTAGCTTCTTGCAGATCAATGTGCGGGTACCCACCTGTACTGCGCTCTGGTCCTATACGGTGAGCCCTCAGCAACCTCGTCACGTCAGCAGGAGTATGGAACCATTTAGGGAGTGTGGATTAACAAAACCTGATGCACCATGAGCCTGGCGGCCGATCCCCTGAAATCATATATATGTTTCGGCTCAGTGTTGTAATGCTCATTTTTATGCAGGTGATAGCATTCTGTTCTCCACAAACCAGCCAGGCCTTCTCCAGGTTACAGTCCGCTTTCAATGACCTCCAGACCTTCCTGTTAAGTTTAAATCTTGTTCTCACCACTGTCAGTTACACTGTGAGTTATGAAAATGTCAGGAGTTGTGATTGTTCCTAAACGGAGGCAAGTTGTTGAATGGTGCAGTTGTCTTGGTTTTGTCTGACGTCCCAGTTTTCCTCAATTTGTGTTTCCTGCAGATGTTCAGCAGCTGTCAGTGGTTAAAGATTGGGTTCCCTCTGAGCAGCAGGAGTGTAGCTCCAGTGTGGACCAGCAGGAGCCAGAGCCCCCCCCACACATTAAAGAGGAACAGGAGGAACTGTGGAGCAGTCAGGAGGGAGAGCAGCTTCAAGGGCTGGAGGAGGCTGATATCACCAAGTTCCCATTCACTCCTGTCCCTGTGAAGAGTGAAGATGATGAAGCGGAAGCTCAGTCCTCACAGCTTCATCAAAGACAAACTCAACACATGGAAACAGAAACTGATGGAGAGGACTGTGGAGGACCAGAACCAGCCAGGAACTCACATCCACTTTTACAACCAGAGACTGGAGACTCTTCTGAACCTGAGACTGATGTGAGTGCTGATTGGAAGGAGACCAGAGAATCTCAGTCAGCTTTAAACTCTCTGAAACATGATTCAAGACGTAAGAAAACAATCAGCTGCTCTGAGTGTGGGAAAAGATTTGGCCGCAAGTCAAATCTGAAGAGACACCTGAGATCTCACACAGGAGAAAATCCTTTCAGCTGCTCTGAGTGTGGCAAAGCTTTCACTGATAGTGGAAAACTGAAGAACCACATGATAACTCACACAGGAGAAAAACCTTTCAGCTGTTCAGTCTGTAAGAAATCTTTTACACAGAGTGGAAGTTTAAAAAAACACATGAGAATCCACACAGGAGAGAAACCTTTTAGCTGCTCTGAGTGTAATACATTTTTTACACAGAGTCAGAATTTACAGTCACACATGAGAATCCACACAGGAGAAAAACCTTTTAGCTGCTCAGTTTGTAATAAATCTTTTACACAGAAAGGAAGTTTACGGTCACACATGAAAACTCACACAGGAGAAAAATCTTTTAGCTGCTGTGAGTGTGGTAGAGCTTTCACTCAACGTGGAACCCTGAAGAACCACATGATGACTCATTCTGGAGAAAAACCTTTCAGCTGCTCAGTCTGTAAGAAATCTTTTACACAGAGAGGAAATGTACTGTCACACATGGCAGTCCACACAGGAGAGAAAAGATTCAGCTGCAGTGTTTGTAACAAAAGATTTGCCTGGCGTTCTGATGTCAAAACACATACATGTGTTGGTCAGATGGAAACAGAAGCTGATGGAGAGGTTTGTGGAGGACCAGAACCAGCCAGGAACTCACATCCACTTTTACAACCAGAGACTGAAGACCAGACTGGAGACTCTTCTGAACCTGAGACTGATGACAGTGCTAATTGGAAGGAGACCAGAGAACCCCAGTCAGCTTTAAATGCTCTAAAACATGATTCAAGATGTAAGAAAACATTCAGCTGCTCTGAGTGTGGGAAAAGATTTGGCTTCAAGTCATGTCTGAAGAGACACATGATAATCCACACAGGAGAAAAACCTTTTAGCTGCTCAGTTTGTAAGAAGTATTTTACACACAGTCGATATTTACAAAAACACATGAGAATCCAAACAGGAGAGAAGCATTTTAGCTGCTCTGAGTGTGGTAAAGCTTTCACTGATAGTGGAACCCTGAAGAGACACATGATAACTCACACAGGAGAAAAAGCTTTCAGCTGTTTAGTTTGTAAGAAATCTTTTACACAGAGTGGAAGTTTAAAAAAACACATGAGAATCCACACAGGAGAGAAACCTTTTAGCTGCTCTGAGTGTAATACATCTTTTACACAGAGTGAAACTTTACGGTCACACATGAGAATCCACACAGGAGAAAAACCTTTTAGCTGCTCAGTTTGTAATGCATCTTTTACACGGAAAGGAAGTTTACGGTCACACATGAAAACTCACACAGGAGAAAAATCTTTTAGCTGCTCTGAGTGTGGTAGAGCTTTCACTCAACGTGGAACCCTGAAGAACCACATGATGACTCATTCTGGAGAAAAACCTTTCAGCTGTTCAATCTGTAAGAAATCTTTTACACAGAGAGGAAATGTACTGTCACACATGGCAGTCCACACAAGAGAGAAAAGATTCAGCTGCAGTGTTTGTAACAAAAGATTTGCCTGGCGTTCTGATGTCAAAACACATAAATGTGTTGGTCCGATGGAAACAGAAGCTGATGGAGAGGACTGTGGAAGACCAGAACCAGCCAGGAACTCACATCCACTTTTACAACCAGAGACTGAAGACCAGACTGGAGACTCTTCTGAACCTGAGGGTGGTGACATGGAATAATGTTTGTGCCTTTAAGTCCAAGCAAAACTTCTCAAGTGTCAAACAAAAATATTCTAGAAAATATCTAGATAGAAGACATTATATTGTGTGGTAGGAAAAGGAATACTCTTATTTTAAATGTTTTATTAGATATTGGTTTGTCTTGTAATGTCTGTCATATAATCAATTTTAATCAAGAAATCTGTCACCCAGTATTTTATAGGGCCCACACATATATTCACTTTTTTCTAAGTAACGTATGTTTAGCAAGATTCACTATTAATCATGTATCAATATGGGAGTTTATTCAATACACATTGGGTTGATGTTTTAATTTTGTGTATTATGTTTAAGAGGAGACTTTTCTCTCTGTGTCAGGGAGACAGGAAGTGCAGGTTGAAAGCTATCTTTAGTTTAAAAAAGGGAGTTTTGAGGGAGGTAGCATAGGGAAGTTAGCCTAGCAAGGTGTTCCCTGTCAGGGAGCGGAGGAGTTTTCTCTTTGAAGCAAAGCTGAGATGGACATATTATGATCTGTATAAAACTATAAAAACTCACTTGTGCATTGCTATGTTCCAAGGTAATATGATCAGTGATACCAAAATGATTAAAGTGCCCATATTATGAAAAAAATCACTTTTTCTGGGATTTGGGGTGTTCTTTTGTGTCTCTGGTGCTTCCACACATACAAACTTTGAAAAAAATCCATCCATGCTGTTCTGAGTGAGATACGGTTTCTGAATGTGTCATGCCTTCAGTCTCCTAGTGAGCTGTTCAAAATCGGCTCGGACTGTGACTTCACAGTCCAAAATGAGCTGGCTAACCACAACCGTTAGCTCGTTAGCATGCTAACCGTTAGCATTAGCATGCTAATGCTAACGCTAGCATGCTACGTCGTTCTCAATAGCATAGCACTGCTACAACACACACAAGTTCACCATAATCTACAAAAGAACTACTTACATGTGTGCCCTCATTTAGAAGTCTCCCAGCTAATCCTGCTTTGTAACTGACCAAAGTTGGAGAAACAGCCTTTCTTTTACTGTCTCTAGAGTTAGCTAGCTGACATGATCTACATCTGAGCTACTGAGCATGTGCGAGTGCAATCAAAGATAGTACAGAAGAAGAAGATGAAAAGAGGTCTCACTCTGTAGCTAAAACAGAAACCAGGTGAAAAGAGGATCTGCAGCAGTGAGATCGAGCTGTGCAGTACAACAAAAATATGGTGTTTTTTGAAAATTAAACCATGTAAACCTATTCTGGTACAACCTTAAAATACAGTTATGAACCTGAAAATGAGCAGAATATGGGCGCTTTAAGGTCTTTTTGACATTTATAGTGTCTCCTCTGCCACTAATTAGGCCATGGTAAAGCTAAAAAAGTAAAGAAATATTATCCTTTGATATGACCGGTGTGGTACACTAGGAAATGCTGAGTACCCTCCAGGATGAAATAAAGTGAAATCATTTGAAGTAAACCATCTGTTGATGTTAGTAGTTTGTTAGGGTCACAACGACCTAGGTGTACTTAAGAAAAGGAAGGTGATAGGACTGTTAGAAGTAAAAATATCACCAGTTCAGGTCCATCTAAAGATGTAACGAACATGAGGTAACTGTGGGTGTCAATGTGTAGGCCTGTCACGATAACAAATTTTGCTGGACGATAAATTGTCCCAGAAATTATTGCGATAAACGATAATATTGTCATCGAGAGACCATTTGCATCTAATATAATGATAATGGCATAATAATACAGGTACATCTTTTCAAAGATCAATACACTAAAGAATATTTAACACTGGAACTGGAAGACATTTTAAATATCCACAATGTCTTTGATCTCCTTTAGTATGTCGTCTTTCACGCTGATGTACAGTTGTGGAATTGCCGTTTGTGACACGTAAGTTCTCAGACTACAGACTCTGTACTACATTTTACAATTATTTAACACTAAATATTAAATTTAAATAATATATATTAGATATACTATCTGCACACGCATGGCGGTAAATGTACCAAAATAGTTCTGTTTTTAGTCATTCATCATTTCTTCAGGTCGGAGCTTCGTGGAGCGGGGCCGACACAGAGACACACACACACACACACACGCACACACACAGGTGCAACTCTGACATACTTTCCACACTGCGTGTCCGCGGACAGCTGTAGGCTTGTACCGTTAATGTTCTGTGCATTGTCGGAAACATGCAGCCACTTTCCTGAAACCGCTATGAGACTGACGAGTCCACAGCGGCGTGTATGTCCGAAGCCCGGCTCCACGTTTCGCCAACCTGCAGGTTGTCAGCTGTGTGGTTTGGAATGAAAGGGAGAAAACGGGACGCCGAATAACACGGGTGATATCGCTCATATACTTTCTTTTTGACGGCGCCTTAACTGCAAAGTGCTGCAGGAAACCCTGCTCCAACTCTCAACTAGCGTTTGTCTGTCTCTGTCTCTCTCCGCCTGGAGTCCCGCCCCCACAAAGACCATGCGACTGACAGGGTTCACTCCTCGTTACGCTAGGAACCGAGAGTGGTCCTCCAGTCTCTTTGGTAGAGAGAGACGAGGAAAACAAACAAGCATGCAAATGGAAATTATCGCGGCCGGAAAAATTATCGAGCTCATTTTTTTTTATCGTGCGATAACTCGATTTATTGACTATCGCGACAGGCCTATCAATGTGTCCAACTGACACTGCCCAAAATGCTGTATAAGAGAGTCATATGAAACTTAGATTCAGTTGTCTATTCGACTGACTATCGCCGGTGTTCAGTTGATGTGTCTGAGGCAGCTCGGTTTGTTTGTTAAAATGTTCCAAATAAATCTGCATGGAGTGAATATCAACAGTCTCTGGAGTCTTCATGGTGTCCTCACATAGAAATAAAATGGATAGAAAGGCCATTGGACTGTTTGCTGTGGTCATTTGATGGGTACACAACAAAATGGCGATTGTTGTTAGTTGTCACGGTGACAATACACGTCAGTGGGGCCGTAAACTGTGTTGAAGCTCGCTGGGAGGAGAGCTGCCCGACGCAGCTCGGGAGATGTTCTCGGAGGGATTGAGGTGGAACATTTAGACCCAGCGGCAGTGAGTCAGCGGACTGCTAACATTAGACCCAGCAGCGTTGGATCAGCGGACTGCTAACGTTAGACCCAACGGCAGTGGGTCAATGGACCGCTAACATTAGACCCAGCTGCGTTAAACTTTAAAATGTACACACATTTTTTCTGGGGGAGCATACCCCCCCCAGATCCCCTAGATGGTCAGGGGTCCCCCGTATCCTTCTCACCTTTTATAACCATGACTTGTTTGCATGCCTGAGTGGGTCAGCGGACCGCTAAAGTTAGACCCAGCCCACTGTTCAGCTCATTCTCTGTAACTGATGCAGCATAAAGGCACGGCAGAACCAGCCAGCCAGCCGGTGTTAGTTGGCTAACGTTAGCTTGCTAAAGCGTTAGCAAACGTTATTGAAGCTGTCACTTGGTGGCGATAGCAACGTGCTTTGTGTGGATGAAGCATTAAGTTAATTTGACTTATTCAGCGACTGGCTCTCTGCCTCATAACGTTACTATTCCACGGCTCGTTTGTCTGTTGCTGCAAAACCTCAGCTCCGCGACTCGCTGGAAGTTGGCTTATTATCGGAAGTTTTCTGTCCATTCCGCTGTGTCAGCAAGTAAAGAACTTTACTTCTAATTCTATTTATAGGCCCTGGTAGTTTAAATAACTAGTAAAGAGTGAAATGGCAACAAGACCACCACAACTGACAGCTTCTACATTGTACAACTTAACCAATAACCTAGCATTGTGTATCAGATCATAACAATTTGTAGTTAGCTGGATCATAATTTTCCATAATAGACCATATACCGACCTACCTGGGACAGCATCGTTGCTATGCTCGGGTCCTGCAGGTCACAGAATGTGTACAGTAACGTAAAGTAGGCTAACGTTACCTGACTTGGCTAGCGATCATTAAAGATAGCAGTTAGCTAACGTTAAATTCTAACTTGCACAGCTTTACTTAACGCAACGATAAAACAAACGTCTAGTAACCATGCTAGTAGTCTCACATGTCCAGACCTTCCTCCACAGCGCTGCGCTGGAAGGTCTGGGTAGTTCACACAGCATTCATGGATGGGAGAAAAACATGCTCTGGATTATTGGCATTTCTTTAAACCAATTGTCTTGGGAGGTGCTGAGCGCCGGATAGCCTCGGGGAGGAACTTGTTTTGGTGGAACATGTTAACATTCAAAAGTGGTTCTTGAAAAGTGGATGTTCTTTTGTGTCTCTGGTGCTTCCACACGCATACAAACTTTGAAAAAAATCCATCCATGCTGTTCTGAGTGAGATACGGTTTCTGAATGTGTCCTGCCTTCAGTCTCCGGAGCTGTTCAAAATCGGCACGGCTTGTGACGTCACAAGCCGAAACGAGCTGGCTAACTGCAACCATTAGCTCGTAGCATTAGCATGCTAACGCTAGCATGCTACCTCGTTCTCAATAGCAAAGCACTGCTACAACACACACAAGTTCATCATAATCTACAAAAGAACTACTTACATGTGCGCCCTCATTTAGAAGTCTCCCAGCTAATCCTGCCTTGTAACTGACCAAAGTTGGAGAAACAGCCTTTCTTTTACTGTCTCTAGAGTTAGCTAGCTGACATGATCTACATCTGAGCTACTGCGCATGTGCGAGTGCAATCAAAGATAGTACAGAAGAAGAAGAAAAGAGGTCTCACTCCGTAGCTAAAACAAAGACCAGGTGAAAAGAGGATCTGCAGCAGTGAGAGAGAGCTGTGCAGTACAACAAAAATATGGTGTTTTTTGAAAATTAAACCATGTAAACCTATTCTATTCTGTGTGTGCGTGTGTGTGTGTCTCTGTGTGTGAGTGTGTGTCTCTGTGTGTGAGTGTGTGTGTGTGTGTGTGCGTGTGTGTGAGTGGACCATTTTCAAAAAGACGTAGAAGTAGCAAAAGGACAAACTGAAAAAAACAAAAAGTTTGTACACAGGCTAATATCCTGTGTACAAAGTATCCTGCTCTGCCTTTGAGAAAATGAAAGCTCAGATGGGCCAATCTGGAATCTTGCTCCTTATGAGCTCATAAGGAGCAAGGTTACCTCCCCTTTCTCTGCTTTGCCCGCCCAGAGAATTTGGCCCACCCATGAGAGAGACCGTGCGTTCATGGACATCGGAAAAACGTTTTTCTGAGTGAAAACATCTCCATTCACGTAACGTCCTGTGGGAATTAGAGGAGGGAAACTCGGGCTGGATTTTGATACTCGAGTTTCCCAGTTGGTGACGCGTTGTTGACAACTGACGTTTGATGGAGGCGACTTTGGTTCACTGAACATATTTCGATGACAATAAACTGTTTATTGTGGACAAATGCCTCTGCCAAGAAACATACACAGACATAATATGTTTCAAATTATTCATAAATAGGCCTATGTATAAAAAAACAAAAACATTATCCGTGTCTTTTCCCGTCTGTTCTGCAGATAACACAAACAAACACCTGGCGATGTGCTGTTTGGATGCTCGCATAAGAAAACAGCAGAAAATCTTTTGTTATTGTGGCCTCCATGTTTTCACACACGACACACCTGATGCTCTCGGCTACGGCCAACCGTTGGTGGCAGTCATGCAAAAAGTTGTTATGCCAAACGCCAATATAACAGAAGAAGAAGAACACGCATCCCGACCATGTGAACACTGCCAGTCGGAAAAACAACGTAACCAGGGGGGCGGTGCCTGTTATTCCGAGGTGGCATGAACGCAGGGAGAGACATCATGGCTTTCAAACGAGCAAAGTGGCAGTTGGTCAAGGCCACACCCCCACTTTACTAAATGTTACCTCTATGAGGGCCAGCACTCAAACAAACTCCTCTCTCACTGATGGGCTGTCAGCTCCGCTGGGGAAATTTCTGCACATACTGCCGAAAAGCTCATCCTTATTTATAACAACAGTCAAGCGTTTAATGACGGCGGTGCTATCTACTAGTTTCATCGCTTCAGCAGAGGTGTTCATTTCCAAACAGGCTTCATGGTTTGACGGTTATAAAGTAACGGTAAGGACACAAAACAATCTGACAAGAGACAAAGGGAACACAGGGGCTAAATACAAGAGGTGATGAGCAAACAAGGAACAAATACAACAGGTGAAACACATTAGGGAGGGGTAGGACAATCAGACAAGGTGGGAAAACACAGGAAGTAAAACCAGACTATCAAAATAAAACAGGAACCAGAAATAATACACAACAGTGAACAGAAATCTACACGATCCACAGAAACAATATACAAACACATACAGAATATAATAACATGCAACAGTAACCTCAACAGAAAAGTCCAAAACCACAACCAGGACATGAGGGAGGGAAGCACTGCCATTCGAAAATACTACCTGGTTTCTACTGATACAAAGCTTAATGCTAATCGGTGAAGTATCCCTTTAAGAGTTGTATTGATGCAAAGTTCAAACATAAAAAATACCTAACATACATACATACATAAATCATCAAATAAGTAGGCTATATCTTACATTGCCAGAAGCGCAAATACAATTTTGTTGTTCTAGGATACTGGAGCTTTTAATTGTGTTCTGTTTGATATCTAGTGTCGGCTAAAATAACTTTTTATTAAGTTTCCTATCAGTGAAATGCTCTGAGTGAATTTAAGCTGGGCTTTTATTGTGAAGGGTAGACACGGAAGAGACAGAATTATGGCAGCGTTTTTTCAACTTAGTTGTGCAGTTGTTTAGATTTATTCACACTGGAGTTTTCTCCAAACTACTCCGAGTTAATTTTGTACCCAGGAGGCCGAGTGTGAAGTAGGATGAACGGTTCTGGAGATATTTAAAAGACACACACACACACACACACACACACACACACACACACACACACACACACACACACACACAGAGGGTCCTTGAGTTATAGTAAATAAGCATGCTAGATAAACATGCAGTTCAGGGAGTGAACAGTCAGCTGACTTCCGTCTGTCCTTGGTGGCTGGAGGGAGTGTACATTTGAAAAGGTTTCCATGGAAACCAGAGCATTCCTCAGATAAGAGCTGCAGCTGTTTTCACTCTAACACAGAGCACATTATCAGCACTCTGTGGATGTGAGGAAAGCATCTGAATATCTCTGCATGCTTTGATTTGTACTGAGCAGAATCCAGAGTGAGTCCAGCAGCCACAGTGGAGATCTGCTGGATTTCAGGACCAGAGAGGAATGGAGGAGGACAACCAGAACCAGGAGCAGCAGAGCAACGAGGTCCCCAGAAGACAAGCAGCAGACTTGGACTCTGATACCAGCCATGTTCAGGTCAGTGTTCAGGACACAACAACCACTCTAAAGAAACCAGGAAGAGAGTAAAGGCTCCGTGGGTCATCCGTTCATTCTGTTGTTAGAGATCAAATGTGGAGAAAGGAAGTTGTAGGAGCCGATTGAGTTATTGTTTTTTGTTCATTAAATGTCTGTAATATACATTCTGACCACTAGGGTGTAGTATAGGATAGCTTGGTTACATGGTGATAGGTATCACAGCACGGGTGTTTTAAATGAACAGGTGATCAGTGAGCAGGTATTCAATAGAGCCTGTAGGTGTGGGGAGCACACGGTTCTTAACATCAGCACGCTCACTGACCCTCCGACAGACTGCTGCTTGAATGAACGTTAATGAACGGTGATAAAGCTGTGGCCTCCAGTGATGTTGATAAGTTTAAAATGTAGTGAGACTCCAGTTCCCACAGGTGGTTATTTAAAGTTTCAGTCCTTCATTTACTTTTTCACCATATAGGCCATATAAATACTAATAATGTATAATAATCAGTAATACACAGTACTAGTCAAAAGTTTGGACACACTTACTCATTCACTGAAATGGGAAAGCATGTCCAAACTTTTAACTGATACTGTATTATACAATATAAGCCCTCCTATAATGAATGTAGGAGCCACATGTTTCAACTCTATGTTGTTTTGGTCTCATTTATATTATTTATTGATTATTATATTAGGCACTGATATTTTAGCTGGTGGACGTGTTCATCGTGGTTTGAGCGGAAGTGATAACATATTTGTTAGCTTCACCTGTTCACCTGGGTTTTTGGGCTACTGTCACAACAAACTTTGTGTGTGCGTCTGTGAGCCTATGTGTGTGAGCGTGTGTGGGACAGATGTGTTGATTCAGCTGCAAAGCTTGTGACAAAAAACACACCAAAAATGTGAACCTGTTTCAACTTTTGCAGCAGCCCAGTCCATATCAGGTCTAATGTCTGCCTTGTGGCCCTTCTCTAGAACGGCAGGGGGGTTGTTATTATCATTCAGCTATTACTTGCTATTAAATCCACTTTTGCTCTGTGTGTGGATTTTGTTTTAAGTGAAAGGCAGGAGGACAATTAGAGATCAAGTCCATCACCTTTTGCCCTCAACTTCTAACGGTTCACCTTTCAACGCAGGACTGCTAGAAAGAACGACTAGACCTGACATATACTTAGACTGCTTTTATCCTATAGACCTTCAACAATTAATGGTAAAGGTATCTTCAGCTAAGCCATCTACCTGTCTCTTAGACCCCATCCCAACAAGGCTACTCAAAGAAGCATTACCCGTGGTTAACCCTTCACTACTAGATATCATCAATATGTCTCTATTAACAGGTTATGTACCGCAGTCATTTAAAGTAGCTGTGATAAAACCTCTTCTGAAAAAACCCACCCTAGATCCTGAGGTCTTAGCAAACTATAGACCTATATCTAACCTTCCCTTTCTCTCCAAGATCCTTGAGAAGGTAGTTGCTAATCAGTTATGTGATTTTCTCCATAGCAACAGTTTATTTGAAGACTTTCAATCAGGATTTAGAAAGCATCATAGCACAGAGACGGCACTGGTGAAAATTACTAACGACGTTCTAACTGCAGACAAAGGACTTGTCTCCATACTCATCTTATTAGATCTTAGTGCTGCATTTGACACTATTGACCATACAATCCTGTTACAGAGATTGGAATACTTAGTCGGAATTAAAGGAATCGCACTAAGCTGGTTTAAGTCTTATTTCTCTGATTGATCTCAATTTGTTAATGTTAATGATAAATCCTCCAAGTACGCGAAAGTTAGCCATGGCGTTCCACAAGGCTCAGTGCTTGGACCAATTCTATTCTCCTTATATATGCTTCCTCTTGGTAATATTATTAGGAAATACTCAATTAACTATCACTGCTATGCCAGTTATACTTATCAATCAAGCCAGACGAAAACCAGTCAGTTAGCCAAACTTCAAGCATGTATTAAAGACATAAAATCCTGGATGACCTATAATTTTCTGATGTTAAACTCTAACAAAACTGAAGTTATTGTGCTGGGCCCTAAACACCTCCGAACTTCATTATCTAAAGATATAGCTATTCTGGATGGTATTGTCCTGGCCTCCAGCACTACTGTCAGAAATCTAGGAGTTATTTTTGATCAGGATATATCCTTTAACGCCCATCTAAAACAAACCTCAAGAACAGCCTTTTTTCATCTTCGTAACATTGCAAAAATTAGGAATATCCTGTCTCAAAACGATGCTGAAAAACTAGTCCATGCGTTCGTAACTTCCAGGCTGGACTATTGTAATTCCCTACTGTCAGGTTGCTCAAATAAGTCCCTTAAGACTCTCCAGCTGATCCAGAATGCTGCAGCGCGTGTTCTGACAAGAACTAAGAAAAGAGATCATATATCTCCTGTATTAGCTTCTCTGCATTGGCTTCCTGTAAAATTCAGGATTGACTTTAAAATCCTTCTCCTGACCTACAAAGCTCTAAATGGTCAAGCACCATCCTATCTAGAACAGCCCTTAGTACCTTATTGTCCCACTAGAGCACTGAGCTCTCAGAAAGCAGAATTACTTGTGGTTCCTAGAGTCTCTAAAAGTAGAATGGGAGCCAGAGCCTTCAGCTATTAGGCTCCTTTCCTGTGGAACCAGCTCCCAGTCTGGGTTCGGGGGGCAGACACCGTAACCACATTTAAGAGTAAACTGAAAACGCTCCTCTTCGATAAAGCTTATAGTTAAGGAGTGAGGAGTTGCAGCGTCCGCCTAACCCGGCCCACCTGCTTCTCTTCGTAGTCATCAGATTTATTTATCATATAATCAATAAAATAGCGAGAGTAGAGGGAGGCAAGCCAGTACAGCCCGACACGGCAGGGGAGAGTTCAAGCCCGATCCGGCACCTCTCTCTAAGCTAACCTGCCTCTCTTAGTTATGCTATCATAAATCTAGACTACCGGGGAAGCTCCTTCCTTCCTATGACACACTGAGCTGCTCTCTCATCAATGTTTTCATTTGTTTCCTTTTGTATGCATCCTGTCCCAGAACTGCTTGTTACTAACCTAGCTCTGGGGAGTTTCTTCTTCGCAGAGCAAAGCTCTGAGATTCCCTGCAATGCCCGGCTGCATCCTGCAGCGTCCACTGCACCCACCCGTGCTCTGCAGTGCCACGTTACATCCCGCAATGCCCTGCTGTGATGTTCATATGCACAGAGTAGTCAGGATCCGGTATAGGAGACTGCACTACTCAGTGTGACACAATGTGCCCTGCTATGACATGAACTACAACGACTACCTTCGAAGTCACTGTTCCATTATCTTTAATGTGACTATCATTGCCACTAGAGGTCGACCGATATGGGTTTTCTCAGGCCGATGCCGATCTTTTGTAATCAGGGTCGGCCGACGGCCGATATATGCTGCCGATTATTTTTGGCCGATATTTGCTTGTTTTTAACCTCTGTTTAAAAGATAAACTTTGTTGGGGTTTTGGAATTTATAGAGTGTGGTCTAGACCTACTCTATCTGTAAAGTGTCTCGAGATAACTCTTGTTGTGATTTGATACTATAAATAAAATTGAATTGAATTGAACACTAATAAGTACTTAAGATACACAAAATTTCTCAACAAAAACATTTATTGAACACTTGAACACCAATCTGCACTTGTATACTTACATTAAACATGTATAATGTAAAAACATATATTGTATAAATAAACAAAATGGGTAAGAAGAAAGAAAGAAAATAAATTTAACTTTGTCAAACTTTTCAATTAAAAGATAAAGTTTAGTGCACTTAGCAGCATTTATCAAACAGCTGAGAACAATAAAATAAATTGACCATTTTAACAATAGTAGTGCTGACACACAGTAGCAACCAGCAGCATTTCTTTGTTTTGGTGTTGGCTGGGTGAAGTGCTGCCATAAGGGGGTGGTTTTCTTTTCAGCCATCAGACTTAATGACTAAAAAAGGGGGAAAATACAAGGTTAAGTTAGTATTTTTGTATCGTATCTTCTTCAAGTCATTTTATAGATAGGTATAGATATAAAATCTAACATTTGTTTTTTAAATCAGCTAATAATTCAGTGCATTGTAAGTGACACAAGGCTAAAAAGTTTCTATCATCTTCCCAAAAACTGTCCTGAAACATATAGTTTGTTGACATACAAAGCCAAATGGACAAAACCTAATTAAGGGGGGAAAACAACTTTAGGCCATATGGTCAAAATTAAATGATTTAATAATAATGTAATAACTATAACTTATAACAATAACGTATTTCACTATTAAATTGCTGTTGAACGACAAAAACAACCACCATGGCAAAAGGGTATTTTACAACAACTTTGAATGCCGCGACGCCGCACCATCTGTGTTGTTCTTCAGACAAGTAGCTAAACAAACGGCAGCACCTACCGCTTAACATACTGCTGTTGGATCCTATACAGTGAAATAAATCACACTTTACACCGTTTAGCTGTCAGCATTTTAATCGCGTTTAATCCATCTGCTAGCTAAGGGTAGGCTAACCGTTAGCTGCTGACGGAGTGTAATGTTAACTACAGCTGCGATGTTTCTGTTATTCTAACATTCGTTTTTGAGCATCAGAGAGCAACGCAGGCATATCAGTACGCCGAAATGAGGTACAGAAATCCGCGTTGCTATTCGGTCCGGTAGATACGGGTCGTTAAGGCACAGGTGCCATATTAGCAGCGGCTACTCTCTGTACCAACCCTAGCAACGGCAGCAAAGCAAAGCCAGTCCTTCACTAGCCTATGGTGCGGTGGTCTCTTTTAACTACAACTTCTTTCTCTGCATTGAGTTGACAACCCTCTCAAATATAGACACACAAACAGAACAAATAATAAAAGTGTCAGATCCACTGTCTGTGATTGCAAAATTCTAGCTTAATTATTGTGACATGACAGCATGACAAGACAGCTATCAATATCCAAAGTAGCCGAACGTCATGTCGCCTGTTCATGTTTTTTCTCGAAGTTGGCAGTAACATGTCATACGTTTTTCATTAAATATATACAACTTATAAGAATTTAATCCTTACCGTTTTCTCCGAAGAACAGCTCCTTCCTTAGGCACTGGATGAGGTATGCTCACTCTGCTGGTAATTGACTCTAGGGGCAGCGTGCGTCGAACACGTGTTCCACAACAACAACAACACCAGGCTGCCCGCAGATGCGCCTGCCTATTAATCGGCTTGATATTGGCCGATGCCGATTATGTAAAAAAAGCCAAAAATGAATCGACCTCTAATTGCCACTGTTCATCACACCCCCAACCGGCCCCGTCAGACACCGCCTACCAAGAGTCTGGCTCTGCCGAGGTTTCTTCCTGGAAGGGAGTTTTTCCTCGCCACTGTCGCAATAGCCACTGCTATTGCGTGCTCTTGAGGGAATTACTGTAATTGTTGGGGCTTTGGAAATTGTAGAGTGTGGTCTAGACCTACTCTATCTGTAAAGTGTCTCGAGATAACTCTGTTATGATTTGATACAATAAATAAAATTGAATTGAATTGAAAGCAGGCGGGCTTGTTTATTCATGTTTGGCAATTAATAACTCATGTAAATATTGTACCTGACTTATTTTGCACTTGGGGGATTTTTTATCAGGGATTTGATACAGGTTTTTTTCCTTTGTTTGTCTGTCGTTGTGTATACAGCCATATGGGTATAGTTAAAGGCAAACAACTGCATGTTATTGTACATGTAGTCTCGCATTGCCAGACCTATCTCCACAGAACTGCGGACTAAGGTCTGGCTCCTTCACACAGACATTTTGGGATAGGAGAAAAAACGCTTTGGCTTGTTTGTATTTCTTTGAAACAATCACAATGGTCTTGGGCGGCGCTAAGCTCTGGACGCAACGACTTTGACTCAAAGTCAAGCAAAGTAAAGTAGTCTCAGGAAGGAACTTGTTTAGGTGGAATATTTTCACCCCGATAGAAGAAACACCATCTGCATGTTGACAGAGAGCAGGGCTCAGCTTTGACACACACACACACACACACACACACACACACACACACACACACACACACACACAGAGGGTGCGGACAGAGCGAAGTTACTCTAGGATAAATAGCTTTGAAATTATCTTTACAACTGAAATACATTTTTTTTGTTATTAGAAAGGGAAAGTACCAATAAAAGGTACCGTTGGGTAGCGGAACCAAATATCAGGTATCGGTACCGGCACCGGCACCGGTAAAAATGTGAACGGTACCCAACCCTAGCCACATGTAATATAAAATGAAGTTAACTGTTGACACAATACGGTAAAGTGAGCTATTTAAAGGACAATCCCGGCACAAAATGAACCTAGGGGTTAATAACATAACACAACATGTGTACCGAGTCGACCTTTCTCTGGGATACGTTTTCATGCTAAATCGATTGTGTCTCTGGCTTGAAACAAGCCAGCGTGAACCGGTTAGCTTGTAACGCTAGCCTTCGGGGCAGAGGGTAAATCGCTATTTCTATACCACTAACCATGCTCAAGATAGCACCACACTTCAACGGTAGCATAATGAGGGTCCCTACATGTAAACCGAAGCATTGAGAACTTTGTAAGTGTACAGACAGTTTATTACAATCATATCAATCAAGACTTACCGTTCACATATACAGGCAGGCGCCATCTTTGGAAAACAGCCATGACCAGTCAAACGATGAACGCCGTGTTTGAGGTATGTTACTGGTTACACATATGTTATTAACCCCTATGTTCATTTTGCGCCGGAATTGTCCTTTAAATTAGCTGCATACATGGCTAAACGTAATTTGCTCTTACCAGTGTATCACCCTGTGTAACATTACTTCGTCCGCAGCGATCCTGTCACAATCGGTCCCAAAACATCCGAGTTAGATATAAAATGGTGCACCGTTAACCATATTCTTTGTAAATCTTTAAAAAAACATTTTTCAAAACTTGCCATTTTCAGCGTGTAGCTTGCTAGCTCAGAGTTTGTTGTTGTTTCCCGAAACGAACTGAGTTTTGCAAGGCGAGGAACATCTGGCGATGTTTTGGTAAATGAACTGTCGTTGACTGAGGCTACTGTGCATGTAGCTTGTAGCTCCAGTTAATGACTTTTGTGGCTTACACTTTAGTAGTTATTTCAGTTTTAATGCAGGAGATACTGGACACTCTGAAGTCCTATGGATTGGTCACCTCATCAGCCCTTGCATTTTCTCCATTCAAACAGAACATTTTAATATAGTACAGCATGGTTAACTATAATTCACTCACACCTCCCATTAGTTATTCTAACACTCGTATCATTATCTCTGCATGTTTCCCCCTTGGGTCTACCAAAGATGCCCTCAGCAGACGTCAAGCTGGTGACCGTAGCAGGAAAGAAGGGCAAAAAGGCTGAGGAGGAGGAGCAGCCTGCAGCAGCAGCAGCAGAAGCAGCAGCGGCACCACCAGCAGCCACCGCCACAGCAGCAACAGCATCAGAGGAGGAGGAAGAAGAGGAGTATATGGTGGAGGTTTTGGATCGCAGAGTGGTGAAGGGGAGAGTAGAGTTTCTGCTGAAATGGAAGGGGTTCTCAGAGTATGAGTATGAGTCTATAATATTAATACTTGGTGTTCATATATATATATATATATATATATATATATATATATATATATATATATATACAGTGCCTTGCGAAAGTATTCGCCCGCTTTCTGAACGTTTCGCCCTTTTGCCACATTTCAGGCCTCAAACATAAAGATATAAAACTGTAATTTTTGTGAAGAATCAACAACAAGTGGGTCCCAATTATGAAGTGGAACGAAATTCATTGGCTATTTCAAACTTTTTAACAAATAAAAACTGAAAAAGTGGCGTGCAAAATTATTCAGCCCCTTGCCCTTACTTTCAGTGCAGCAAACTCTCTCCAGAAGTTCAGTGAGGAGGTCCTCTGAATGATCCAATGTTGACCTAAATGACTAATGATGATAAATAGAATCCAGCTGTGTGTAATCAAGTCTCCGTAAAATAAATGCACCTGCTCTGTGATAGTCTCAGAGGTCCGTAGCAAGCAGAGAGCATCATGAAGAACAAGGAACACACCAGGCAGGTCCGAGATACTGTTGTGGAGAAGTTTAAAGCCAGGAGAACAGACATTTCCCAAGCTTTAAACATCCCAAGGAGCACTGTGCAAGCGATAATATTGAAATGGAAGGAGTATCAGACCACTACAAATCTACGCGAAGCCCGGCCGTCCCTCTAAACTTTCAGCTCATACAATGAGAAGACTGATCAGAGATGCAGCCAAGAGGCCCATGATCACTCTGGATGAACTGCAGAGATCTACAGCTGAGGTGGTAGACTCTGTCCATAGGACAACAATCAGTCATATACTGCACAAATCTGGCCTTTATGGAAGAGTGGCAAGAAGAAAGCCATTTCTTAAAGATATCCATAAAAGTGTCGTTTAAAGTTTGCCAAAAGCCACCTGGGAGACACACCAAACATGTGGAAGAAGGTGCTGTGGTCAGATGAAACCAAAATCGAACTTTTTGGCAACAATGCAAAAACACGTTATGTTTGGCGTAAAAGCAACACAGCTCATCACCCTGAACACACCATCCCCACTGTCAAACATGGTGGTGGCAGCATCATGGTTTGGGCCTGCTTTTCTTCAGCAGGGACAGGGAAGATGGTTAAAATTGATGGGAAGATGGATGGAGCCAAATACAGGACCATTCTGGAAGAAAACCTGACGGAGTCTGCAAAAGACCCCCACTGGGACGGAGATTTGTCTTCCAACAAGACAATGATCCAAAACATAAAGCAAAATCCACAATGGAATGGTTCACAAATAAACATATCAAGGTGTTAGAATGGCCAAGTCAAAGTCCAGACCTGAATCCAATCGAGAATCTGTGGAAAGAACTGAAAACTGCTGTTCAAACGCTCTCCATCCAACCTCACTGAGCTCGAGCTGTTTTGCAAGGAGGAATGGGCAAAAATGTCAGTCTCTCGATGTGCAAAACTGATAGAGACATACCCCAAGCGACTTACAGCTGTAATCGTCGCAGCAAAGGTGGCGCTACAAAGTATTAACTTAAGGGGGCTGAATAATTTTGCACGCCCAATATTTCAGTTTTTTATTTGTTTAAAAGGTTTGAAATATCCAATAAATTTCGTTCCACTTCATGATTGTGTCCCACTTGTTGTTGATTCTTCACAAAAAATTACAGTTTTATATCTTTATGTTTGAGGCCTGAAATGTGGCAAAAGGTCGAAAAGTTCAAGGGGGCCGAATACTTTCGCAAGGCACTGTATATATACACAGTACAGGCCAAAAGTTTGGACACACCTCATTCAATGCGTTTCCTTTATTTTCATGACTATTTACATTGTAGATTCTCACTGAAGGCATCAAAACTATGAATGAACACATGTGGAATTATATACTTAACAAAAAAGTGTGAAATAACTGAAAACATGTCTTATATTCTAGTTTCTTCAAAGTAGCCACCCTTTGCTCTGATTACTGCTTTGCACACTCTTGGCATTCTCTTGATGAGCTTCAAGAGGTAGTCACCTGAAATGGTTTTCCAACAGTCTTGTGTGGTGTATTTTGTAGCGATGCTGCATTGCTGTGTGGAAAGGAACCTTGATTATAAAGGTTTATTTACATCGAAGAAATCAGCATCATGTACAAGCCCTGCAGAGCTCAGAGAGGACCGCTTCTCATCTTTGTTCGAACATGGTATATCTATTCTTCATAACTTTAGGGTGGGATGATAATCTGACCAATGGCTACAAGCCAACTGGTCTTCTCTAAACATCCTGGGGGCCCATTGATAATGCTTTTTCCAGATGTGTCTTCTGAAACTAGGCTAAAGTTCATCTGGGTTTCTTTGTTACCCAAAGCTTAAGTACAAATCATATAGAATATGCAGATACAATAAGATGGCCATATACCTCACTTGAAGGAGTTCTCAGAGATGCTTAGCACTTGTTGGCCCTTTTGCCTTCACTCTGCGGTCCAGCTCACCCCAAACCATCTCGATTGGGTTCAGGTCCGGTGACTGTGGAGGCCAGGTCATCTGGCGCAGCACTCCATCACTCTCCTTCTTGGTCACATAGCCCTTACACAGCCTGGAGGTGTGTTTGGGGTCATTGTCCTGTTGAAAAATAAATGATGGTCCAACTAATCGCAAACCGTATGGGATGGCATGTCGCTGCAGGATGCTGTGGTGAACCATGCTGGTTCAGTATGACTTCAATTTTGAATAAATCCCCAACAGTGTCACCAGCAAAGCACCCCGACACCATCACACCTCCTCCTCCATGCTTCACAGTGGGAACCAGGCATGTAGAATCCATCCGTTCACCTTTTCTGCGTCGCACAAAGACACGGCGGTTGGAATCAAATATCTCAAATTTTGACTCATCAGACCAAAGCACAGATTTCCACTGGTCTAATGTCCATTCCTTGTGTTTCTTGGCCCAAACAAATCTCTTCTGCTTGTTGCCTCTCCTTAGCAATGGTTTACTAGCAGCTACTTGACCATGAAGGCCTGATTCGTGCAGTCTCCTCTTAACAGTTGTTCTAGAGATGTGTCTGCTGCTAGAACTCTGTGTGGCATTCATCTGGTCTCTAATCTGAGCTGCTGTTAACTTGCGATTTCTGAGGCAGGTATTTTAGGTGACTACCTCATGAAGCTAATTGAGAGAACACCAAGGGTTTGCAGCGCTATCAAAAAAGCAAAGGGTGGCTACTTTGAGGAATCTAAAATATAAGACATGTTTTCAGTTATTTCACACTTTTTTAAGTACATAATTCCATATGTGTTCATTCATAGTTTTTATGCCTTCAGTGAGAATCTACAATGTAAATAGTCGTGAAAATGAAGAAAACGCATTGAATGAGAAGGTGTCCAAACTTTTGGCCTGTACTGTGTGTGTGTATGTATATGTGTGTGTGTATATATATATATATATATATATATATATATATATATATATATATATATATATATGTATATGTAAATGAATTACCAATTAGAGTGAGAATTGATTGCCTAAAAACAAAGCCTGACGAGATTTTCTTCTGTCTGCACTCACCTTTCCAGTTAGGATAACACATGGGAACCGCAGGACAACCTGGACTGCCCCAACCTTATCGCCGAGTACATGCAGAAACACAAGGAGAAGGAGGAGAAAAGAAGGAGGGCAAGAGGAAAGTTGTCAGTGAAGCCTTGGGAGACTGAGAGGAGCGTGGGAGCAAGAGGAAGAAGGAGGAGGTGAGCGAAGGAAAGAGGTTACTCCAGACTGAAGAGTCCCAGAAATCTAAAATTATAAAAATCTCAATAATTTAATAATCACACAAAGGGTTTAAAATTTTTTTTTTTTTTTTATAAAAAAACCGACATAAATGATAATATGCACATGCATATACATACATGCAAAATAGTAGGGGTGCAATGGATCACCAAACTCACAGTTCGGTTTGGATCAAGGTTTTGAGTCACAGATCGGATACATTTTTTGGATCACCACAAAAAAGGGAGGAATTTAAATAATTTATTAAAAATGTAATAGTAACATAACAGTAACAGTAAATTGCTGTTAAACAACAAAAACAGTTGAGAAAAGGGTATTTTACAATAACTTTGAATGCACGACGAGGTTTACCTGTTTCATGTTAACGCAACATTTAGGATATATTGTGTAGCCCTAGCTACAACTGTTAATTTGTGTAAATGATTAGTAGCCTAACTCCTTGAATGGTATGACTATGACGGTTTTAGTTCAGAGCAGTGGTCATTAAATATATATTTTTAGGTTGCTTACGCATTCAGGCGGTCCGCCATCGTCTACCACGCTTTCTCTCGCTGTTTTATTACAGCATTACAGTTGTTTCATTACAACTTGCCTGAAAAGATTGAATATTTCGGAACTTATAAAAGTTATGAGGAGTAAATTTGCTTCTATAATAACATGTCTGCAACCGGCACATATTTTCCTTCATTTTGTCAGAAATTATTGTAAAAAAGAGTTAAAATTGTGAGTTAGAGCATATCCAGGGTTTAAAGAAGGTTGTTCACTAACTCTCTCTCTCTGTTTGTCTGTTGCTATAGAAACGGAGAGGAGAGGGACCCAAACGTCACCACTGTCAGCACTGTGACAAATCCTTCACATCAGCTGGATATTTAAAGATTCATCAGAGAGTTCACACTGGACAGAATCTACACAGCTGTGATCAATGTGGGGCAGCTTTCACACTACAGAGTACCCTAAAAAACCATCAACGCATTTACACTGGACAGAAGCCGTTCAACTGTGATCAATGTGGGGTAACTTTTACACTACAGAGTCACCTAAAAATACTTGAACGCATTCACACTGGAGAGAAGCCGGACAGCTGTGATCAATGTGGGGCAGCTTTCACACAACAGAGTCACCTAAAAACACATCAACGCATTCACACTGGAGAGAAGCCATACAGCTGTGCTCAATATAGGGCAGCTTTCACAGTACAGAGTACCCTAAAAAAACATCAACGCATTCACACTGAAGAAAAGCCTTCTCCTGTGATCAATGTGGGGCAGCTTTCACATGACAGGGACACCTAAAAAGACATCAACGCATTCACACTGGAGATAAGCCTTACAGCTGTGATCAATGTGGGAAAACTTTTACTCAGAGTAATAACCTAGAAAACCACCAACGTGTTCACACTGGAGAGAAGCCATACTGGTGTGAACAATGTGGGCAAACTTTTACTCAGAGTGGTTGCCTTAAAAGACACCAGCGCATTCACATTGCTTCGTTGTGAACATGTTTCAGAGCCAAGCTGTTTCCTCCTGCCTCCTCCTCATTCCCTGATAGCTGTGTTGTTATATTCTGATCTTCTCTCCACATTGAAGGCTGACCAGCAGTAACTTTATCCACTGAACAGCATGTATGTTATCCTGGCTACGACTACATATTATGCTCCCTCCCTTTGAAGGGATTAATTTAACTCAAAATTAGCTTTTATTCCTGTAATAAAATATTTTGAGTTCAGGGTTCAACTGCTAGCGCTATTTAACTGCTGCAACAAAGGGGTATTTGTTCTAATCAATTAAAAAAATTCCATCATGGTTTACTAAGGTAATGTCAAATTGCTGAAATATTTAGTCTATTGTCACTAGTGTTAATTTCGTCAGACTAGACGAGACAAAAATATGTTCGGCAACGACCTTTTTTTCCATGACTAAGACTAGACGATGACGAGACTGCGCCATTGTCCAAAAACGCTGACTAAGACTAAATTAACATGCATTATTGTTGACGAAAAAAGACGAGACTAAAATGCTGACAGCATTACACAAACGGTGTAAAAGTTTGTCTGTATTTCACTCGAGGATTACAAAAGGGGGACGTACGACAGTCTGCAGCTGCCGTTGTCTGAAAAAAAGCACATGTTGCATTCACTTCAAACTCGCCTCGCCAGCCTCGTGCTGCGTTCAATGTTATTGTAAAATACCCTTTTCCCATTCAGTGGTTGTTTTTGTTAACAACCACTGAGGAATTTACTGGTGAAATAAGGAAGAGCCTCGATATTTATATAACTTTATATCATTTATTTTTATATAACTATTTGACTGAAATGGTTATCAGAAATAATCTCAGAAATAATTTATTTAAAAAAAGACCAAAATGTTTTGACTAAAACTTGACTAAGATATATTGAGTTCTCTTTTGACTAAAACTAGACTAAAATGACGAGACTTTTAGTGAACTAAAACTTGACTAACAAAAAAAGATATGTGAATGACTAAATATGACTAAAACTAACAAGGACATTTGG
The DNA here is from genome assembly GCF_010015445.1 of Perca fluviatilis. Taxonomy (NCBI): domain Eukaryota; kingdom Metazoa; phylum Chordata; class Actinopteri; order Perciformes; family Percidae; genus Perca; species Perca fluviatilis. The sequence goes on from NC_053116.1 coordinate 3,306,342, forward strand.
CACAAGACTAAGACTGAATTAAAAAATAGGTGACAAAATTAACACTAATTGTCACTTAAGATGAAGGAAAGAAGCAAATCTTCATAACTGGGAAGCTTTAATCAGAACATGTCTGCTTCTGCTTAAAAAAATTACTTGAACAGTTAATGTGTTTAAACTGCATCTGTGCCATCTTGGGACGAACAATTGATCTTAAAGACTCATAGAAAAAGATTTTTGTACTGCTTTTGGATGTTCATGTTAAAGAAATGTTAAACAAAGCAACATGGAATAACATTTCACAGATGAAAAACATGTTTTATAATATAATACTTGAAAGCATTGAATTTAATATTACAAAAGGTAACATTAATCCTTTTTTTAAGCTAACAATAAGTTAAGTGTCCTGATACTGAATTAAACTAATGCTAGGTTGTGTCAGGTAAAGTATTGTTATTTCAGTAATTAGTAACACCTCAGTAAGATGCTGAAATGTTTATGTTTGTTATGTGTGTTACTGAACAGTTTCTTTAATTGTGGATAGACCTTCTGCCTCCATAGACACACATGCATTAGGATTAGCACAATGTTTCTTACGAACTGGCCGCCCTGTCAACATATCGCTCCAATTAACAGCAGCACCCAATGTGGTATTGTCAGGATTTGTGACTTGAACCCAGAAGCAGACTGAGACAGTTCAAAGTTTAACACAGTTTATTGCTGAATCAGACCAGGTAGCAGAACGGACAGGTGGGAAAATTCTCTCAGGCGACAGAGCAGGTTGTGGACACAGGCAGGGAGACGAAGCATACAGGACTGGTGACGGCAGGAGGAGAGTGGCGTCAGCAGGCAGGCTGAGAGACCGTAGAGCAGAGTGGTTCTCCTTCAAACACAAAGAACAGCATTCAGGTTTGCAGGCACAAACAGCAGGTTACAAAAGTACCGCGACAGAATCAAACTGGAGGTTTACCTACATGACTAGACTTAAATATCCGGCACCGAACAGAGAGCAGCCACAGCTTAAGAAGCTGCGCTGATGAGCCACGGAAAACAGGTGGTTGATTAGAGATTGCCTGCAGCTGCGAGTAATCCAGGGAGTGGCCAGTCACACACACACTGCACTGTGAGAGAGGAGAAACCGAGCGAGCAGAGGAGAGGGAGAGAGAGAGGCTCCAGGGAAGCCCAGCTTGTCACTTCCCCACTAGTGGATTTGTGACATTATCCCCCCCTCCGACGGCCGCCACCCGGCGGCCCACCCGGCTTGTCGGGGTGCAGGTGATGGAAATCCCCGACCAGGGACGCATCCAGAATCTGGCGGCGGGGAACCCAACTCCTCTCCTCCGGACCATAACCTTCCCAGTCCACCAAATATTGCATGCCGTGGCGACGAGAATCCAGCAGCCGGTTAACCGTGTAAGCGGGAGCATTGTCAATCATCCGAGGGGGAGGAGGGGCGGGGGGAGGAGGCAGCAGAGGGCTGATGGCAACAGGCTTGATGCGAGAGACGTGGAATGAAGGGTGTATCTTCATGGAATGTGGAAGCCGTAGCCTAACCACAGCGGGGTTGATAACCTTCTCTATCACAAATGGTCCGATGAACCTCGGAGAGAGCTTGCGAGAGGTAGCCCGAAGGGGAAGATCCCTCGAGGACAACCACACCTTGTCGCCTGCAGAGTACGTGGGGGCAGGAGTGTGACGGCGGTTAGCCTGACGCTGGTACTGAGCGGACGTTCTGAACAAGGCGGTGCGCGCCCGATGCCAGGTCCGATGGCACCGACGGACATGCGTCTGGACTGAGGGAACAGATATCTCCTTCTCCAATGCAGGAAACAAGGGAGGCTGGTAACCATAAACACACTGGAAAGGTGACATACCAGTAGGAGAGGTGGGCAGAGTGTTGTGGGCGTATTCAACCCACGGCAGCTGGTCAGCCTAGGAAGAGGGATTGGTAGCAACCATACAGCGAAGAGTAGACTCCATCTTTTGGTTGGCCCTTTCGGCCTGCCCATTGGACTGCAGATGGTATCCCGAAGAAAGGCTGACGGTGGCCCCCAAAGCCAGACAGAAATCCCTCCAAACAGCCGACACAAACTGAGGGCCACGGTCCGACACAACGTCCATAGGAAGCCCATGGAGATGGAAAACCTCCTTCACCAGTAGGTCAGCGGTCTCCCTGGCAGATGGTAATTTGGGCATAGGTAACAGGTGAACGAATTTACTGAAACGGTCAACAACAGTAAGGATGACCACGGGGTGGGAGTCCCGTCACAAAATCCAGTGCCAGGTGAGACCATGGACGGCGAGGAATGGACAGAGGGTGGAGCAAGCCAGAACTAGGCCGATCAGAACTCTTGTTCTGGGCGCACACAGGACAAGCAGCAATGTAGGCCTTGGTATCGTCCTCCAAGGTAGGCCACCAGAATCTCCTGCGGAGAAAAGCGACAGTAAGGGACACTCCCGGATGGCCCGTAAACTTTGATGTGTGAGCCCACTGCAAAACCTCAGGTTTGATAGATGCAGGAACAAAAAGACAATCCGGGAGACCGTTACCTGGATCTGGGTCATTCTCCTGAGCCTTATGGATCCTGTCCTCAATGCTCCAAGTAAGAGATCCTACCACGTAGGTGCTGGGCACCACAGTGTCAAGTGCAGATGGTGACTCATCCTTACAGAAAACCCGGGAAAGGGCGTCGGGTTTGATGTTACGGGAGCCAGGTCTGTAGGTGATGGTAAAGAAAAAGCGACCAAAAAACAGAGCCCACCTAGCATGGCGTGGATTAACCTCTCAAGGATCACTATCCCGTTAACAAGACTGTGGCGTCGCTGTAACCTCAATAAAACTTCCACTCATTAGCGTTTTTATAACTTTAAAGCATTAAATCTTCAAAATATACAGCCATGCGACACACCAATTGAAAGCTTAGCCTCTAATGATTAATTTAAGCCCACATACAAAGCATAAGATGATTTATAGCAGTTACACAACTGTTACAAAGTAACAGAAAATCACAATGTTGAAGTTTCTTTCTGAATCACAACGGAAAAACGCGAAAGAGTTTCTCATTTCCGCATTTCAATCGGCGATCGCTTCTCCCCCCAGCTTCCTACATGCTCGTGCTTTCCATTGGTACCTGTTTTGAGCCAATCCGTTCAGGTTTGCCTCTGATGTGCCCAATGGGAGCCGAGGAAGCCTGTGACAGCATGTCAGGCCCATGTGCGTTCGATCGACATTTTCTCTGACCAGTTA